>NC_037674.1:3098626-3101026 GCF_003255815.1 Theropithecus gelada
AAAAAAAAAAAAAAAAAAAAAAAAAAAAAACAAATAAGGAGAATGAGCCAGTAATCAAACACCTCTTAAAGAAAAGCCCAGAACCAGATGGTTTCACTGGTAAATTCTACCAAACATTTAAAGAAGAATTAATACCAGTCCTTTTCAAACCCTCCCAAGAAATAATAGGGGACACTTCCAAACTTACTTTATGAGTCCAGCTTTACCCTCATACCAAAGCTAGGCAACACATACCAAAGGAAAAAAATTGAAGTCCAGTATTCCTAATGAATGCAGATACAAATATCCTCAACAAAATAATAGCAAACCAAATTCAAAAGTACATTAAAAGAATAAAATGCTAGGGTCAAGTGGGACTTATCCCTGGAATATAAAGGTTGTTCCACATATGCAAATCAATGTGATATACCATATTAACAAAATGAAAGAAAAAATCCACATGATTATCTCAATAGATGCCGAAAGAGCACTTGATATAATCCAACATTGTGTCCACTTATGATTAAAAAACCTCTCAGCAAAATAAGTGTAGAAGAAACTTACTTTGAAACAACAGAGGCGATATATGAAAAGTTAACAACTAACATCATAATCAAGATCTAATACAAGTCAAGGATGCCCACTCTCACCACTTGCATTAAATGTAGTATTGGAAGACCTAACCAGAGCAATTATGCAAGAAAAATAAATAAAAAGCATGCCATTCTAAAAGAAAGAAGTTAAGATGTCAATCTTCGCAGATAACATGATCTTATACATAGAAAACCCTAGAGGCATCAACAAAAAATATTAAAATTAATAAACAAATTCAGTAGAGTTTCAGGTTACAAAATCAACATTAAAAAATCAGTTGTATTTCCATATACTAAGAGCAAACTATCCAAAAAGAAAATTAAGAAAACAACCTTATAACAGAGCATATATATGTTATAAATAATATATGTTTAACATATATATAACACTTAGGAGTAAATCTAGCCAAGGAACTGAAAGAATTGTATTGAAAACTGTCAATACTGATGAAAGAAATTCATCAGAAGATTGAAATAAGTAGAAAGACATCTCATGTTCATGGATAGAATAATTAATATTGTTAAATTTTTCATACTGCCAAGGCAATCTACAGATTCAATGCAATCCCTAACAAAAGTCTAAAGGTATTTTTACAGAAATAAAAAAAAAACTAAAATTCTTATGGAACTAGAAAAGATCTCAAATAGCCAAAGCAATATTGAAGAATGAAGCGGGAGGAATCACATTTCCTGATTTCAAAATACATTCCAAAGTTACAGTAAACAAAACAGTTTGATACTGGCATAAAAATAGGCATATGGATCAATAGAAAAGAATAAAAAGCCCAGAAATAAACCCAGGTATACATAGCTAATGGATTCTTAACAAGGATGCCAAGAACACACAATGGGGAAAGGACAGTCTCTTAAACAAATGGTGTTGGGAAAACTGAATCTCCACTTGCAAAATAATGAAATTGTACCCTTTCTTACATGAAACACAAAAATTAACTCAAAATAGAGTGATGACTTGAACGTAATATCTGAAACCATACAACTTCTAGAAGAAAACATGAGGGAAAAGCTTAAGTGGGCATACAGCAAACTAAAAAATTCCTGCACAGCAAAGGAAACTATCAACAGAGTAAAAAGCCAACTTATAGGATGGAAGAAAATATTTGAGAATCATATATCTGATAAGGGGTTAATTTCCAAAATACATAAAGAGCTCCTAAACTCAATAGCAAAAACAAAAACAAAAAAACAACCAAACAAAAAACCTGGTTAAAAAATGAACAAAGGATTGGAATAGACATCTCTCCAAAGAGGACATACAAATGATGGACAACAGGTATACAAAAAGATACTCAGCTTTACCCATCAGCAGGGAAATGCAAATCAAAACCACAATCAGATATTATCTTGTACCTATTAGGATGGCTATTATAAAAATATTTATAAATATTAGTGAGGTTTGTATACTGCTGATAGTAATGTGAAATGGTATAGCCATTATGAAAAACAGTATGAAAATTTTTCAAAAAATTAACAATTGAACTACCATATGATCCAGCAATCTCCTCTGGGTATACATCCAAAACAATTGAAGTCAGGATCTTGAAGGGATAGCTGCACTCCCATGTTCACTGCAGCTTTATTCACAATCGCTAACATATGGAAACAACTCAAATGTCTGTTGAAAGATTAACAGATAAAGAAAAATTGGTATATCCATGTGATAGAATATTATCCAGCCTTTAAAAAAAGAAGGAAAGCCTACGGTCTGTGACAACATGAATAAACCTGGAAGACATTATGCTAAGTGAAATAAGTCAGTCGCCAAATTGTATACATTAATTTTTTTTTTTTTTTTTTTTTTTTTTTTTTT
>NC_037674.1:3104387-3277817 GCF_003255815.1 Theropithecus gelada
GCCACCTCGCCCGGCTATTTTTTGTATTTCTTAGTAGAGACGGGGTTTCACCGTGTTAGCCAGGATGGTCTCGATCTCCTGACCTCGTGATCCGCCCATCTCGGCCTCCCAAAGTGCTGGGATTACAGGCTTGAGCCACTGCGCCCGGCCGTCTTCTGTAGATTTTAATGACATGACTCAGAGTCTCAAAGGACAAGTTGAGCAAGGTGAGTAGCACCCCACATTTCCACATTCCAAATTCTCTTTTCCATGCTGAGGTTCAGTTCTAAGTGTTGGCACTCTCTTACGAGCCTCCCTTCTCTTGCTCAAGTTAAATTTCTTTACCTGGTGTTCCTTTGTATATCTGCAAAAAAATTCTTCAGGAGGCCAGAGAACAAACCTGGACTTGTCTACCTAGCAAGAAGTTTGTAGCCTAGACTGATTACACAAAAGTAACTCGAATATTAATTTTCTGCCCAAATTTTTAGTATAAAAAATTGAAACACAAAAACGAGCTGAAAGATTACTACAGTGAACATTCACATATCCACAATAGTATTCAACATTCCACATTTGTCATATTTACCTCTCTATCCGCCTAATCTATCTGTGTGTTTTTTGTTTTGTTTTGTTTTGTTTTGTTTTGAGATGGAGTCTTACTCTGACACCCAGGCTGGAGTGCAGTGGCACAATCTCAGCTCACTGCAACTTCAGCCTCTCAAGTTCAAGTAATTCTCCTGCCTCGGCCTCCCAAGTAGCTGAGATTACAGGTGCGTCCCATCACACCCAGCTAATTTTTATATTTTTAGTAGAGGTAGGTTTCACCATGTTGGCCAGGCTGGCCTCGAACTCCTGACCTCAAGTGATCTGCCCACTTTGGCCTCCCTAAGTGCTGGGATTACAAGCATGAGCCACCGCCCCCGGTCAACTATCCGTGTGTTTGCTGAATCATTAGAAACTGAGTAGCAGATGGTAAGACACTTTACTGCTTCAGCATGTGTTTTCTAGGGAAAAGAACAGTCTCCTCCGTGACCACAATAGCATAATCACAATTTTAAAAATTAACCTCAATTTCCTAATATCATCTCATATCTGGTATATATCAACATTTTCCCAGTTGTCTCAGAAATGATTTTATGGCTCAAATTTTTTAAAACACGGAAAGAACCAAGATTCACAGATTGCATTTGGCTGTTGCATGTTCTTAGCCCCTTTTGATGATGATGTTGGAAGAGACCAGGACAATGTTTCACGAAATGCCCGCATTCTGGATTTGTGTGGCAGTGTCATCTGTGGCATCATTTAATTTGGTGCTCTCTTCCCTGTGTTTTCTGTAAACCAGAAGTCAGACAAAAAGATTCAGTTAAGTTTAGTGTAAACATTTTCATCAAGTGTACTTTAACTTGACTATTTAAAATATTTCCCAAGCTTTGAAAGCATACCAATTGGACTCGATAGTTCTAGAAATACCATGAAGTCATGTTGCAACTGTATTGAAGGGCTCTCCTTATTCCTTCATCTTTGTCTGGGTGTCAATACTATGAGGTTACTTTACTAAGCCATCCATGAATATCAGCAGTTAACATGTTGCTGATATGCCCTGAAGACGCTTTGGGTCAGAATAACCCTGGAGCTTCAGTCGGGCACTTTGGTTCAAGTTCCTTTAGCAATAAACCCTAAGCTGAAAACTTTTTCAGAAACTTCTCTTTCTTTCTACATTGATGCCTTCTAAGGTTACTTAAAGAAGCACAATCAAAGTTCACTCAAAATTTACCCTTTATTTTGGTGCTGCAATAAGTACTCTAGGCATATAAAAACTAATTTTCTGGTTGGGCTCAATAGCTCACATCTGTAATCCCAGCACGCTGGGAGGCCAGGGCAGGAGGATCATTTGAGCCCAGGAATTCAAAACCAGTCTGGGCAACATAGCAAGACCCCATCTCTACAAAAAACACAAAACAAAAATGAAAACAAACAAAACACAACTAATTTTCTGTAAACTATAAAAAACCAATGGGGTCCAGAGAGTTTCAGCAGTGGCCTCTTAGGCTGGTTCGTGACAGTGGAAAAAATTATTCAGCAGCTTTTTCAAGGCAATACAGATAAGCTAATGCTTGTATACAAATGTAGACCTACTGACAAAAGGAACCCAGTGCCTACAGGCAGGCCCCAAACCCTCCCTTTACAAAGGCTCTGTGCGTTTCCCTTCCAGAACAAACTCTTGCTCTGTAGGTAGAGCATGGTTTCATGTATACAAGTCCAAATTAGCCACATTTTTATTGTGCTAAGATATATATAAAACATAAAATGTATCATTTTAACCAGTTCAGTGACATTAAGTACATTCACATCACCACCATCCATCTCTAGAAATCTTGCAAAACTGAAACTCTCATTTATAACTCACCATTCCCCTCTCCCTAGCTCCTGGCAAACACCACTCCACTTTCTGTCTCTGTAAATTTGACTACTCTAGGTACCTCATATACAGTATCTGTCCTTTTGTGACTGGCTTGTTTCACTGAGCATAATAATGTCATCAAAGTTCATCCATGTTGCAGCATGTGACAGAATCTCCTTCATTTTCAAGGCTTAATAATATTCCCTTTTACGGATATACCAGATTTTGCGTATCCATGGATGGACACTTCAGTTGCTTCCCCCCTTTTGGTTTTTGTGAACGCTGCTGCCAAGCAAGGGTGTGCAAATTCCTGTTCAAGTCCCTGCTTTGAATTGTTTGGAGTATATACGCATAAGTTGGAATTGCTGGACCATATGGTAATTCTATGTTTAACTTTTTTGGGATAATCATAATTTTTAAGGAAAGTAAATATAAAGTGTGGTGAAATCTCTATAAATAATAAGGAAGAAACCACAAGATCAAGTCACACATTTCCGTGAAGGCCACCTTTTTCTTCAAGTAAATAGACTCTATGAAGCAGCTCAGTTTCCAAGACTATGGTTGCAGTAAACCCCTGTATAGACCTCGTTGGACCTATGGAAATACTCCCAAAGTGAGCCAGGTCTGCAAGGAATGGTCCAGGCACACAAACAACAAATTATAAGAACCAATAGAACAGATGATCAAAACATTCATCAAAGCTGCCAAATACAGCAAGGCACAAATTCCAGAAAGAGTTTCTTAATAGAAAAAAAAGTAAATTTTCAACACTGGCCCAGATATGTTATCTCAGGAGGAAATCGCATTGGCCCTGAGGACCCAGAACTCGCCTCTGTGAGCTGTGCCGGCCACCTTCTTAATCAAAGGAACAGGAAACACAGCAAGGCAGGAACTGGGCTGGGCTTTTTGTCCGTTTGTTTGTTTTTAATTCCTTTTCAGGCTTTTATGCCTTTCCAAAGAAGTGCCAGAAGTCTGAGAAGAGTTTGATGTTGGCAATAAAATGGAATCTGGAAAAGGAGAATAAACTGAAATTTGAAAGAGGAAGGAGAAGGAGAAGCAGAAGAAGAGATGGAGGAGGGCCTGTGGTGACTGAGGAAGTGAGGAGCATCAGTCGCACGGGGTATATTCCCTTGTCTGGAATCAGTGCAGTCCCACTGCTAGGGGACGCCTCCAAAGTCGCTACTGGTGGAGCAGGAACTGGGACCCGGCGGCCAGTCCTTCGGGGAGGCCTGCTGAAGGCTCTGGAGCCCCAGGACAGCCGGGAAAAGCCAAGGGCTCGCTGGCCAGTGAATAAGCCCACTCAGACCTCTGTCTCTGCGAATAGGAGACGGATTATTCACTCTGGAAACCAGAGCTGTCCAGAGACGCGGGGCTTTCCCCAGCTCAGAACCTGATCTGAGAATCTGGATTTCAGAAACATTCTCCAGGCTGCGTGCTCTCGGCGGGGCTGGGCAGAGCGGTTTTCTTCATACCGTCGTGACAAAGCATGGATTCAAGACTGACAGCAGGAGTCACCCGGCAGGCCCTTGGTTTGCAGAAAATGGCCCCCACACTAATACCCCCTCAACACCAAGAGGGCTTTCCTCCCAAGGAGAAACGGCGCGCACGTCAGCACCGCCTTCCTCTGCTGTTTCCGTTTCCGTCGCCGGCCCGGCCGCGACAGCAGCTGGAGCACTGCGCGGGGAGCAGCGCCTGTTCGCACAGACAGACGGCGCCAACCTCAGGGCCGTCTACACGCCGCCCGGCCTGACACACGGAATCGCCGCACAGCTAGATGGGCCCCTGCCTCGCTCCAATTAGACAGGCACGATCCTACCGTTCTCACTCTCCCCGACCCCTCGCCGTCCACGCCTGTCAGCCTCGCGAACCGTCACAGTGTGGAAGCCGAGGTCTGGAAGACGCGTTGGGCATCTGCTGTGCAGCCCGGCACGCAGGGCTGGTGCAGACAGAAAGGCCGGCCCCGCCACGGGCTCTTGTCAGTGCTGTTCCCATCGGCCGCCTTCTCCCCTCCGTGCCAACTTCTGACTGCTGCGCTCAGCCCTCCTGGGAACAGCCCGATCTGCAGAGGTCATCTACCTGATTTTAGGATCTGGAGGTCCAGCCTCTCCTGCAATGGGCCTCCGTGTAGAAAATGAGGCACATCACGGGGCGCGTGATAATTGCATCCACGGTCTGGTTTAAATTGTCTTTGGATATTCTAGCACGGAGCTTCTTATCAAGCTCAGGCCTGGAAACAGACGGTCTGTGGTCGGGTGAGGTGGCTCACGCCTGTAATCCCAACACTTTGGGAGGTCACAGAGGGAGGATGCCTTTAAACTAGAAGTTTAAGACCAGCCTGGGCAACATAGTGAGACTCTGTCTAAAAAAAAAAAAAAAAACTTTCGAAAATTAAAAAAAAAAGAAAACCATGATCTTTGTTTTGTTCCTTCATTTGCTCATTCTTTCATGTGTTTTTCTGCTAATTCTCTTGCTGCTGTATTGAACTGGAGAAGTGAAGGTCAGGCGCTGGGGACCACACTACTTCCATAACCTTTCCGGTGACTTGGGATAATGAGATATGGGTGTGCTGGCTGGAAAGGTGTCTCTGAAAAGATTCATAATCCTTCCCCACAAATCACAGTCCATTCACATTAACTGCTCTGGGAGCATTCTGAGAAATACATAGTCGTTTTAGCTTCCAAGGTGCTTGGCTTATGCTATGAGAAAGAAAATTATTTTATTCCCAAAGGACAAAAATACTGACATTATATTTTTCTTGGTTCACTATCCATAAGTCAAAACTGACACTGATCTCCCAAATATGCATGGACGTTTCTTTTTAATTCTTTCCCCAACTGTAAAAGTAACAAATGATTCTAGTAATGGCAGGCTGGGTAATTCAGACCAATCCTTGCTCTGAGAAGAATGAAAATATCTGGGAGATGTTAAAATATATCATCTTAAAAGCATCAAAGAGCCAATGAGAGTGAAGAATCACAGGACCACACTTTGAAAGAAGACAAGAGCCAGAAAAAATAAGCTGAAGACTCAAAGCAAATTTTGCCCTGAGGATTTCCTCTATAAACAAAGAAACAGCAGGAAAACTGAAATCAGATTAGAAGAAATGAAAGTCAAATGCTCAGGCCTCCTGAAATGGGGCTACTGGCACACCATGCTCACGTAAAGCTAGGACTCTGAAGGCCAACGACATGCAGGGAAAGGGTGAAGGAGACATAAACCAACCATGCCGGTACTTGCAACCTGCTTTTGAGTCATCTGTGTGGCACAGGGAGCCTCAGACCTTGAACTTGGATTTGGGCAGTCTTAGCTGACTGGCACACCCAGCTCCTGACCCATAGACTATGGTACATGCACAAGGTATAATGCTATGCTGTGATTAAAAGGAATATTGCCAGGGAGTGAGCTCCAGGATACATTGTAAGGCCAAGGTCCTCAACCTTTTTGGCGCCAGGGAGCAGTTCTGTGGAAGACAATTTTTCCATGGACAAGGAGCTGGGCAGGGGATAGTTGCAGGATGCAACTGTCTCACTTCAGGTCAACAGGCATTCATTAGATTCTCATATGAGTGTACGACCTAGATTCCTTGCATGCACAGTTCACAACAGGGTTTGTGCCCCTGTGAGAATCTAATGCCTCTGCTGATCTGACAAGATTATGGATTTAACAACCAATTTATTCTTTAAAAGTAGGGACAGAGGAACATCTAAACTTGAACTGTCCTAATATCATTGAATAAATTAAATCAGAAATTTAAAAATCATCACATAATGAAAATCTCAGGCACAAATTGAAATTATTCTTTTAATCTTACTTACACAAAGATTGGTGGGAGAGTATATACTTCGAAAATGTTTTTAGTTGACTTTTTGATCACATAACCTTGATTCCAAAGCCTGACAGGAAAATTATATAAGTCAACCTCATTTGAATACACACACACACACTTATACAACATTATAGCAAGGAAAATTCAAAAATATATGAAAAGGACAACACAAGTATATCAATACCAAGTTGAGTTTGTGTCCAGAATGCAAGATTGCTTTAATCAATAGAAAACTAAGAAATATAATTTACCCATTATCATGATCATTTAACAGAAAAATCCCAACAGACATGGGAAAAGCATTTGTTAAAATATGACATCTATTGATGATTAAAAACCTCTAGAAAATGAGAAATGGAAAAAGTTTAGATAACCTGATAAAAAAGGAATATCCAAAAACCCTACAAAGGTCAGGCATCATGGCTCATGCCTGTAACCCCAGCACCTTGGGAGGCCAAGGGAGGGAGCATTGCTTGAGTCCTGGAGCTCAAGACTAGCCTGGGCAACATGGTGAGACCCTGTCTCTGCCAGAAATTTAAAAAATTAACTGGGTGTAATGGTGCACACCTGTAGTCTCAGCTACTCAGGAGGCTGACCTGGGAAGATTGCTTGAGCCCAGAAGGTCGAGGCTGCAAGGAGTTGTGATCCTGCCACTGCACTCCAGCCTGGGCAACAGAGTGAGACCCAGTGTCAAAAAAAAAAAAAAAAAGAAAAGAAAAAAGAAAAAAACACACACACAGAAAAAACCTACAGCAAATGTTATCTTTATTGGTGATACATTGAAAGTTTTCTATTTGAAATTGTGAATATAATAAGGATGTAAGGGTGCTTTCTATCACCCTCTACTTAACATTTTATTGAAATATCTATTAAAAGTACTAGCCATCTAGAAAAATATACCAAAGATATAAGAATTAGAAACAAATAAGACATTATAGATATGATTATGTATGGAAAAATAACAGATAAAATATTAGAATTAATCGAGTTCAATAAGGTTGTTGTATATTAAGTAAAAATAAAAATCAATTGTATTTCTATTTCTATAAGAAATAATTTTAAAATACTTTTTAAAAACTGCCATTAACAGCAAAACCATAAAAGAGTAAGTATCTAGTAATAATTTAATAAAATGTGTTTTTAAAATACTATGGGAAAATTTTGAAACTTTATGGAGAGACACTAAAATGATTTAAATAGATACTGTGTTTGTGAGTTTTAAAACAAAATGTTATAAAGATTTCATTTCTTCCTGAACTAATTTATACATTAAATGAAAACGCAATCAAAGTTCCAAAAGGGTTTTTTGTGGACCTTGACAAATTGATTCTAAAATTTATGTCAGTCTGTAAAAAGTCAAAAATTTCCCAGACCCTCTAGAAGAAGAAATACAAGTTGGGCTTATTACAAACTTTTATAAAGTCATCATTGTTAAGGTGTGGTGCTGGTACAGACGTGCACAGGCAGGCCGGTGGAACACACTGCAGAGCCCAGAAACCGACGAGCTTGTACAGACTGGTCAGAGAGCTTATCCCTCTCTGGTCTAGAATATTCCATCTTACCCCCAGTATAGGTTCTTGAAAGTGACCATTGGAAGCTATAGAGGCAGAAATGCTCTGTCTCTGTCACTTTACTGATGGTTTAGGTCCTTAAGTGAACCTGAATGATTCTTGGATTACGCCTTTGACACACAAAACTCTCTGTGAAGTGGCCGCACTCTCCCCACCATCTTCCTCAGCCCCACGCCACCACATGGTCAGCCTGTGATCTTCCAAGTGGGGAGGACAAGATTAATTGCCTACCTCCTATCCATCTTCCCATTCACTTCTTTCCAGCGGTCAGAGCCCACCTCCTACCACAGAGGATAAAAATACCAAATAATTACTTCCACACCCCTGTAGCCAGGGCATGGACATGGATCTAATCCTGGCCCATGGTACCTGAAAGAAGTGTAATGGAAGCATTTCTGCTTTTATACAAAGACACACACAAGCATGCACTCACACACACACAGACACACACACAGCTCCAGTGTCACCCTTAGACAGCATATTGTTGTGCTTACATTAGGTTGCCTGAAACCTTAACAAGTTGGAGCACTAGAGAATGAAACTAATTGCTGAGACCATATGCCAAAGACAGAAAGAGCCTGAACCCTTGTTGAAATAAGTTTGCAGATGAACCAAACCTGGAACCATCTGACCCGAAATTCTTGTTATGTGAGTTGATGTTCAATTTCAGACTGTATTCTTGCAGACCACAGACCACTCTCAAAGGGTTCACTGAAGAGGTTAGTGGTGGGTCTGGTGGCAGAAGTGTGGGTGAGATGAAGGAAACTCGTAAAGGTCGCTGAAACATCCAGGAACTGGCATCAGCAAGAAGCTATGAATTGCTACACCAATCAGCGAAGGTGAGGGAGAGGTGGTTCCCGGGACCTGGTGAGGCTTAACTCACAGGGCATGAGGGATCAGGTCCAGTAACTCTTGAGTTGTTTTCAAAACTGCAGCCCAGTGCGGAAAGGGTGGTTGCAACCTCTGCCACCTGGCACCCTCTGAAATCCTGCCAGTGCCTCCCACTGGCTGAATCCGAGGGAGCCCAGGTGGTGGTGAGGTCAGCTCCCCAGGACACAGAGAAGTGCAGTGTATGCATGTGGAAGGGCCATCAGAGAACGGCCAACACTTACAACAAACCCCTCTTCAGCAAGTCACTTTTACAAAAAACTTCTGTTACTTTTGACCGAAAGCACCCTGCCTGACCTGTTCCCACCTCCCTGCTTCTGGAAAGGCTGATCTGATCTCTGCCCGGAATTAGGCTTCTGCCACTCCTGGAAGCCCCTGCGCAACCTGTGGGGCTCAGCTCCTCTGTGGTTTCCACAAGTAAACCTGTCCAACTCCCCTAGGGTTGTCATGCTACTTTCTGTGCTTTCAAACTGTTTTTTTTTTTCCTCTGTCACCCAGGCTGGAGTGCAGTGGCGTAATCTCGCCTTACTGCAACCTCTGCCTCCCAGGTTTAAGCGATTCTCCTGCCTCAGCTTTCGGAGTAGCTGGGATTACAGGTGCGCACCACCACACCCAGCTATTTTTTTTGTATTTTTAGTTGAGGCGGGGTTTCACTATGTTGGCCAGGCTGGCCTTGAACTCCTGACCTTGTGATCCACCCACCTCAGCCTCCCAAAGTGCTGGGATTACAGGCATGAGCCACCGCGCCCGGCGCCAAACTTTTTAGTCTGACATGATTATAGACCCACAGGACTTTGCAAGAAGAGTATAGAGGTCTCATGTACCCTTTTACTCAGATTTTCACAATGATTACATCTTTCATAATTGTAGTATAATACCCAAATCAGAAAACTGACATTGCTACAATGTGAGTGTATAGCTCTGTCTCTGTCTCTTTCTCCCATGTACAGATTCATGTGATCAACCCAATAACTATTTCATCACCACCAACACTGCAGTGTGCTACACCTAGGTAACTGCACGTATTCTCCTCCCTTCACCATCCTTAACCTTGGAAACCAGTCTATCTGTTTTCCAACTCCATAACGTCGTCTTTTTGACAAGATTATATAATGAAATCATATGACATGTGACTTTTTGGGATTTTTTTAATCGCTCAGCAAAATGCTCTTGCAACTCATCAAAGTTCACATGTATGCACAGTTCATTCTCTGTATTCTATGGTGTAGACAATGGATGTACCGCAGCTTGTTTCACTTTACCTACTAAGGAACATTCTGGTAGTTTCCAGTTGTTAGCTATTAAAATTAAAGCTGCCCTGAACGATCATGTACAGTTTTTGTGCAGACACAACCTCTTCTTTCTCTGGGATAAATGCCTCAGAGTGCAATTGCTAAATTGTATGGTAAATGTATGTTTAGTTTTCTTAAAGAAACTCCTAAAATATTTTCTAGAGTGATTGCATCTTCTTACATTCCAAAGTAGTGATATATGACCAATCCAGTTTCTCCACAACCCCTCCAGCATTTGGTATTGTCATTGTTTTTTGTTTTAGTTTTCTAATAAACATGTGATGATATCTCATTACTGTCTGCACTTGTGTTTCCCTGCTAGCTAGTGATAGGGAACGTTGTTTCATGTGCTTAACCGCCATGTATATATCCTCTTCAGCGAAATGTCTCTTCATCTCTTTTTCTCATTTTCCAATTGGATTGTTTGTTTTTCTAACAAGAGCTGACTCTTAAGAATTATTTATATATGCTAGATAGGATTCTGCTGTTGAATATGCAGCTTGCAAATATTTTCCCCCAGACTATCATTTTCTCTTATTAGAGTCTTCCACAGAGCTCAATCTAAAATTTGATGAAGTCAGATATATTAATTTTTCCTTTTATAAAATGTGCTTTTGGTGTCATGTCTAAAGTTTCAAAGATTTATCTTCTTACAGGTATCTCCTTAAAGTTTTATACTTTTACGATTTACATTAAATCTGTTCCTTTTTGAGAATTTTTGGATAAGGCGTGATAATTCGGTCAAAGTGCCTTTTTTTGCCTATGAAAATCTAATTGTTCTAGGAGCAGAAGAAAAAAATGAAAGAAAGAAAGAATGGGAGAAAGAAAGAAAAAAGAAGGAGGGAAGGCAGGCAGGCAGGCAGGAATGAAGGAAGGAAGGAAGGAAGGAAGGAAGGAAGGAAGGAAGGAAGGAAAGAAGGGAGGAAGGAAAAACTATCCTTCTTCCATTGAGTTATTTTTGCACCTTTGTTAAAAATGAGTTGGCTGTCCATACATGGGGCTATTTCTGAATTCTCTGTTCTGTTGCAATAATCTGTGTGTCTATCCCATTGCCAATACTACGTTGTCTTGATTGATGTTGCAACATAGTAGGTCTTAATATTGGTTAGAGTAATTCCTCTCACTTTACTTATCATTTTCATAATTATTTAGTCCCTTTGCTTTTAAATATACATTTTAAAATAATTGTACCTGTATCTACAACCTTGTTAAGATTTGGATAGGAATTGTGTTAAACCTATATATCAATCTGAAAAGAGACATTTTTACTATGTTGTATTCCCTAATCCATGAACACAAAATATTTCTTCCATTATTTAGACTTTTTATTTCTTTCATCAGTATTTTGTAGTTTTCAACATAGAGGTACTGTACATATTTTGTTAAATTTACATCAAAGTATTTCATTTTTACCTACTCTGGCTTCTTTCAAGATTTTCTCTTTGTCTTTGGTTTTCTGAGGTTTGAATATGATAGGGTTGGATGTAGGGTTTGTCACATCTATTTTACTTGGTGTTTTCTGAGCTTTTTAGATCTGTGGTTTGGTAGCTATCATTCACTAGGGAAAAATTTGAACATTATTATTTCCAATATTTCTCTTGTTCCATTCCCTTTTCTCCATTACATTTATGCATATGTTACACCTTTTGCAATTGTCCCACAGTTCCTGAATATCTTGTTTTCTTTCTTTACATTTCAGTTTTGAATTGGCATATCTTCAAGCTCACGGCTTCTTTCCTTAGTTACGTCCATCCAGGCTATTGATAAGCCCAAAGGCATTCTTTATTTTGGTTATAATGTTTTTAATTTCAAGCATTTTCTTTTGATTATTTCTTAAAATTTCCATTATCCTTCTTTAAATTACCCATCTGAAGTCAAACTCTCTCTGCAGACTGCATGATTCTGTATCTAGAAAACCCAATAGTCTCGACCTGAAAGCCCCTTAAACTGATAACTTCAGCAAAGTTTCAGGATACAAAATCAATGTACAAAAATCACTAGCATTCCTATACACCAAGAACAGCCAAGCCAAGAAGCAAATCAGGAATGCAATCTCATTCACAATTGCCACAAAAAGAATAAAATACCTAGGAATACAGCTAACCAGGGAGGTAAAAGATCTCTACAATTTGAGTTAGAAAACACTGCTCAAAGAAACCACAGATGACACAAACAAATGGAAAAACATTCCATGCTCATGAATAGAAAGAGTCAGTATCATTAAAATGGCCATACTGCCCAAAGCAATTTACAGATTTACTGCTATACCTATCAAACTACCAATAAAATTCCTCACAGAACTAGAAAAAACTATGTTAAAATTCATATGGAACCAAAAAAGAACCCGAAAAGCCAAGACAATCCTAAGCAAAAAGAGCAAAGCTGAAGGCATCACATTACCCGACTTCAAACTATACTACCGGGCTATAGTAACCAAAACAGCATAGTGCTGGTACAAGAACAAACACATAGACAAATGGAAGAGAATAGAGAGCCCAGAAATAAGACTGCACGTCTACAACCATCTGATCTTCAACAAAGCTGACAAAAAAAGCAATAGGAAAAAGACTCCTTATTTAATAAATGGGGTTGGGATAAGTGACTAGCCATATGCAGAAGATTGAAACTGGACCCCTTCCTTACACCATATATAAAAATTAGCTCCAGATGGATTACAGACTTAAATGTAAAATCAACAGAGTAAGCAGACAACCTGAAGAATGGGAGAAAATTTTTGCAAGCTATGCATCTGACAAAGGTCTAATATACAGCATCTGTAGGGAACTTAACCAAGTTTACAAAAAAAAAAAGCAAAAACGAACAGCCACATTAAAAAGTGGGCAAAGGACATGAACAGACACTTTTCAAAAGAAGACATGCAGCCAAGAGGCATGTAAAAAATGCTCAATATCACTAATTATTTGAGAAATACAAATGATCGAGTACACACCTTTATAACTTTCCGTGTGATAAGATGGGAAGTACACATTATGCACTGCAGTTACATAATAAAGCAGGATGGTTACTTTGAAGGAAAGGACCTGTGCAATCATTTGAGTTGTGAGCTAAACCACCTACTTTTTTCATGAAACACAATTTTTACTTGAAAGAGCACCTGACAGATGGTGATTACTTAGGTTTGTGTATTTGGGAGTTGAAGGAGTTTGGGAAATGTCACCCCAAAATATGTCACCCCAAAATTTAGTGTGCTGATTACTTCAAACTGAGGGCACCAGGGGAATGGCAAATGCAGGGAAGGGCTGTCTCTGAACTCCCCTATCTGCCTAGAGACAGGTCCTCCAAAAGGAATTCAACTGCCATCTATCTCATCCCCGAGGCATCTCATTGACTGGAGAAGATGGACTCTTTTTTTTTTTTGGAGACGGAGTCTCGCTCTGTCGCCCAGGCTGGAGTGCAGTGGCCGGATCTCAGTTCACTGCAAGCTCCGCCTCCTGGGTTTACGCCATTCTCCTGCCTCAGCCTCCCGAGTAGCTGGGACTACAGGCGCCCGCCACCTCGCCCGGCTAGTTTTTTGTATTTTTTAGTAGAGATGGGGTTTCACCGTGTTAGCCAGGATGGTCTCGATCTCCTGACCTCGTGATCTGCCCGTCTCGGCCTCCCAAAGTGCTGGGATTACAGGCTTGAGCCACCGCGCCCGGCCAGAAGATGGACTCTTATCACAGGAGAGGAGAGTAGAGGTTGATGCCTTACACAGGCTTTGTCACAGGCTGTCATCTCCTCTTCTAACCCCATCTTTTACAAAAGTAATTTACTGTCTCCTAAGTTGCCTACATCTCTCCTTCCCTCTCTCCTAAGAGGAGGGTATGTAAGTTTCTAGATCTCACTGGGTTTGAGGGTATTCACTTTTCTTTGCATGCATGTTCCCATGCATGTAATACATTTGTATACTTTTTCTCCTGCTAATCTGCCTGCTGTCTGTCGATTTCATAAACTCAATTATCAAATCCTCAGAGGGAGGGTAATGGGAAAATTTTCCCTCCCCTACAGCAGACTTGTCCTGAAAATGAATAAAGTAAGCCTGTTACTTTAAGGGAAACAACGAACAGGAATTAGTATTTGTTGCTAATGATTACATTTAAGTTTTCAAATGAAAATTTAAATTTTGGAAAATTTGTATCTGCTACCATGAGCTCGATGACTTCCCAATGCTTAATTTTTTTTATAAGATTGGTGGTACTATCAATAAATGCAATTTTTAGTATATAATGAAATGTGGAAATATTTGAAAAAGTTGCATTATTCAGTGAACTAATATTTTCCAAGTGTCCAGTACATAATTTTACACAATCATGCATGAGGAAAAGATCCATCCAAAATACAAACTAGATCAATTAATTTTAATGTACAGTTAACAAATTTACTGAAACAGTTTCAGAATCTACACTGCAAAACTTTTAAGAAACTACCACTCATCTAGTTTGGAGGTAGTATCAAAGTAGCATATTTATAATTACCATAGAAATGTATTAAAACATTCCCTTCCCTCAAATACTATATGCAACTGGATTTTAGTCAACTTCGACTACAACAAAATATTTCAGCCGCTTGAATATCTCAAGTCAAATAGATACGGTAATCCATTTGTCTTCTAAGCTAGACATTAGAAAATTTGAAAAATTTAAAATAGTGCCACTCTTCACTATTTGTGTTATAGTTATTTTTCATAACCAGGTGTTATTTATTTTAACCTTTAATGGGTTTACTATTGGTATTTGTAAATGACTTAGTAAATATACTTTAAACATTTTTCTGTTTTAATTTGTAGATATGATAAATATCAACAGGTATAACTCACCAAAAAAAGCTCTTGTCATTCTCAATAAGTTTAGCAATACGAAAGGTTCCTAAGACCTAAAAGTTAGAACTGCTGGTTTGAAGATGAATGCCATATTTAAAGAGATATTGATCTTAGAATGTAGAATGGATTACAGGGGAAAATCTGAAAAGAGCAAGGAGGCTGTCTTAAAGTGTCAGAAAAGAGGTACTCGGGTCCAGAGTCTAGTCTGTGTAACTATGGAAATAAAGGAGTGCTGTGGGAGGCAGGGTGGAGGCAAAACTCTCAGCATCAAGAACTGGTGATGGGTGGGGAGAGAGAGAGAAATACAGAATCTAAATGACCCATATTTTGAGACTGGTTATAACTGCGAGAATGGTAGTATAGGAGCATTAGCTTGGGTATTTTTGTGACTGGTAACATTAGCTTAAACATAAAGGAGCAGACAGATTTACTCAATGACAAGCCTGGATGCTAGCAGTCCCAGGGCTGGTTCTGCAGGTCCATAATTTCTCAGGGTCTTTCAGAGTGCCGTATACTGACCACATCTCTCTCCTTATTGTCCTGGAGGGATCCCACTGTTTCGAGCATCTACATCTTTACAGAGAGATAGAAATTCAATAAATGAACAGCACTGGAAAGAGTAAACACATGTATAAATCGTAAAATCTATTCTTTTAAACAAAACAATAAACATGTTTCATGAAGTTGAGAATTTATGTAGAATAAAATACATGACAACAAAAGCAAAAAAGGAGGGGATGGTAAACGGAGTTAAATTGTTGCATGGTTATGAGACCATTGGGGAAGTGTTAAAATACTAATTTAGAGCAGACCATAATAAGTAAGAGTGCATTCTGTAATTTCTAGTGTAATGATGGAAAGATTGATACTAATCTTTTATAACAAAATAACAAAATGATAATAGATGAGATAGAAGTGTATTATAAGATAAAGTGTATTATAACATTTTAAGTATAACAAAATGCTAATGGATAAGATAAAACAGAATATTTTTTAAATACCTGATTAATATAATGGAAGGCAGGAACAGAGGAAAGAGAAAATAAATTTCAGGACAAATAGAAAACAAATAGCAAAATGATAAATCAACCAGACCAGTTACATAATATTATTAAATATAAATGGACTAAATACACCAATTAAACTACAAAGTGAATCAGATATTTTTAGAAGCCCAAACTATATGTTATTTACAATGAACATATTTCAAATATACATTTATAGATAGAATGAAGTAAAGGGATGAAAAAACATGCAAACACTATCAAAAGAAACCTGGCATGGTGACAGTAATACTAATTAAAATATGAATAGACTTCAAAGTTAAAGATATTCTGAGAGATCGATTGTAACATTTCATAATGGTAACTAGGTAAATTCAAAAGGAAGTCATAACAACTTTAACTTTGTATGCACTAATATTATAATTTTAAAACATATGAAACAAAAGTTTACAGAAACTAAAGAGAGAGATGAATCCACATCAGAGTTGATATATTAACTTACCTCTCTCAATACTAATAAAATAAACAGACAAAACAAAGGCAGTCAGCCTCTTTCCCCAGCCGTCCCAGCCGTTGCCCACATGGTGGCAGGAATGGAGGCTATGCATGGGCTCAATCACATGGACTTCCATTCACCAAACGTGACCTGGCTACAGCATCTGCTGAGTGTCCAATTTACCAGCTGCAGAAACTAACACTGAGTCCACAGTATGACATCATTCCCCAGGGAGATCCATCAGTCAACCTGCCTGGTGGTAGGTTGATTACACTTGGGCAGCTTCCATCATGGAAAGGGCAGTGTTTTGTCCTCACTGGAATAGATTTTTACCCTGAAAATGGATTTGCCTCCTCTACACACAATGCTTCTGCCAAAACTACCATCCACGGACTTATAGAATGTCTTATCCACCATCATGGTATTCCACCCAGCATTGCTTCTGGCAATACCTTGTAGGGCTACGATAAGGTTCTCCAGGAGGCTGTATACCATCTGAATCAGTATTTAATATATGGTGCTGTTTCTATGACAGGTTCACGGGTAGGAATCAAGGGGTAGGTAGAAGTGGGAGTTGTACTATTCCCTATTACTCCTATTGACTCCCCAGGAAAATGTTTGCCTCCTGTTCCTGTGAACGTATACTCTGTTGGCATAAAGGTCTTAGTTCCAAAGGGAAAAAGGCTTCCACTAAGAGACACAAAAATGATTCCAATGAACTAGAAGATGGCTGCCCAGCCACTTTGGAGTCCTCAGGTCTCTGAATGAGTAGGCAAATAAGGGAGTTACTGTGGTGATTGGGGTGGTTGATTCTCACTACCAAGCAGAAATTGGAGTACTACTCCACAATGGAGGGAAGGAAGAGTATGTCTAGAATACAGCAAGTCCCTTAGGACATCTCTTAGTGTTACCATGCCCTGTGGTTAAAGTCAGTGGAAAACTACACCAACCCAATCCAGGCAGGACTACCAATGGCTCAGACACTTCAGGAATTAAGATTTGGATCACTCTACCGTGTATAAAAACACAACCAGCTGAGGACAAAGGGAATATAGAATGGTAGTGGAAGAAGGTAGCTATAAGCACCAGCTATGACCACGTGACCAGTTCCAGAAACCAGCATTGTAATTGTTATGACTATTTTATCCTTATTTTGTTATGAATATGTTTGTTTATGTTTGTGTATGTTTAGCAAGTATCTCATTTCTTCCCTCTCTTATCCTCTTATTGACTTTATATCATAGTAATTAAGTATAGTCAGGTGTTGCTTGATGACTGAGATATGTTCTGAAAAACGCATCATTAGGTGATTTAGTGATTTCATTGTTATGAAAATATTGTAGAGTGTACTTACGTAAACTTGGATGGTACATCTACTGCACACCCAGGCTATATGGGACAGTCTACTGCCCCTAGGCTGCAAACCTGTACAGCATGTTACTGTACTGAATACCGTAGGCAGTTGTAACACACTTGTCAGTACGAGGCTATCTAAATATAGAAAAGGTAGAGTAAAAATACAGTATTATAATCTTATGGGACCATTGTTGTATATGAGGTTTGTTCTTGACCGTAAGGTCATTATATGGTACATGACTGTATTTTTTTTTTTTTTTGAGACAGAGTCTCGCTCTGTCGCCCAGGCTGGAGTGCAGTGGTGCAATCTGAGCTCACTGCAAGCTCCACCTCCCGAGTTCACACCATTCTCCTGCCTCAGCCTCCCGAGTAACTGGGACTACAGGCACCCCCTGCCACGCCCGGCTAATTTTTTTGTATTTTTAAAAATAGAGATGAGGTTTCACCATGTTAGCCAGGATGGTCTCGATCTCCTGACCTCGTGATCCACCCGCCTCAGCCTCCCAAAGCGCTGGGATTACAGGCGTAAACCACTGCGCCCGGCCATGACTGTATTGTTAACTTCACATTACAGTATTTAAGTTGCAGGCTATCGAGAGGCATAAGCATCACCTAAGGACGTTGCATACTCTTCTGGGGAGGGGGTTAGTGCATTTTTGGTTGTGTGCAGGACAGTTAGGTGAAAGATGGCTTTGTTATCATCTTTGTTTGGAAATTAAGTATGGTTTAAGGAGATGTGTATAGCTGCCAGGATGACAAGGGCTGGACTTGCACTGGCTAATTTTATAGTCAACTTGGCTGGGCCATAGTGTCCAGATATTTGGTCAAGCATTATTCTGGATGTTTCCGTGAAGGTGTTTTTGTTGAGATCAACCAAAACTGATATACTAGGGGTAAAGCAAATTACCCCCCATAATGTGAGTGGGCCTCATCCTGTCAGCTGAAGGGGCTCCATAGAACAATGAGTGGCCTCTCCTGAGCAAGAAGGAACTCTGCCAACTGACTGCCTTTGCACTTGGACTGAAATTCTCTCCCAGGTCTCTAGCCTGCCAATCTACCCTGCAGATTTTGGACTTACAAGCTTCCATAATGTTGTAGGCCAATTCCTTAAAAATAAATCTCTCTGTATATACACATCCTGTTGTTTCTGTTTCTCTGGAGAATTCTGATTAATATGCTAGAAAACCTTACTGCAAGAAACGAAAAAAGACCAAAATAAATGAAAAGATGTTCCATGTTTAGAGGTTGAAAAGTTTGTGTTGTTTAGGTGTCAACTCCCCCCCATATCTTTTGATGAATTCATATATAGCTAAACAGTTTTTTTAAAGAGATGAAATTGAGAAGCTGATTTTAAAATGTATATGAAAAGACAAAGGACCTGAAAGAAACAGAATACTTAATGACGAAGAGCAAAGTTCAAGGATTTCAAGAATTATTTTGAAGCTACAGGAGTTCAGATAGACTGGTATTAGAGGAAGGATGGATAAAGAGAAGAGTGGAACAGAACAGAGGATCCAGAAATAGACCCACATGTGGTTTACCACGAAGGTGCTGCCGCTATTCAGATGGAAACAGATGGTCTTTCTAATAAATAGAGCAATTGAATACCTGTATGGAAAAAAAAACCACTTTACCCATATCTTACCCTAAAGGTGAAAATTAGTTTAAGTTGGGCCATAGACCTAAATGTGAAAGCTAAAACAATTCTGGAAGGAGATATGAGAGAATGTTTTCATGATCTTGTTTTTCTGAGGTCTTGCTCTGACACCCAGCTTGGAGTGCAGTAGCACGGTATTAGCTCACTGAAGCTTCAAACTCCTGAACTCAAGACATCTTCCCACCTCAGCCTTCCAAGTAGCAGGGACTACAGGTGCATGCCACCACATTTTTTTATTTTCTGTAGAGATGGGGTCTCACTTTGTTGCTCAGGCTGGCCTCAGCCTCCTGGTTGCTCAGGCTGACTTCAACTTCCTGGCTTCAAGCAATCCTCCCACATTGGCCTCCCAAAGTGTTGGGATTACAGGTGTTAAGCCACCATTATTGGCCTTCATTTTCTTAATGGACTTAGAAGAACCTTTTTAAAAATTTGTTTTTACAGTTTCTTTGTAAAAAAATCTAAATTGTAATTGACAAGTAATAATTGTATATATTCGTGGAGTATAATGTGAAGTTTGGTGTGGCATGATTAAATCAAGCTAATTAACCTGTCCACCACATCACTTATCATTTTCTGTGGTGAGGCATTTGGAATTTGCTTTTAGCAGTTTTGAAATATATAATACATTAACTATATTTACCAATGCTGTGCAATAGATCTCGAAGAGCTTATTCTTCCTATGTAACTGAAACTTTGTACCCTTTAAACAACCTCTACCTATTCCCCTTCCCCATGCCCCAGCCCCCGCTAACCACCCTTTTACTCACCATATCTATGAGTTCAACATTTTCAGATTACACATACATAAGTGAGATCATGCAGCATTTGTCTTCCTGTGCCTGGCTTATTTTGTTGTTTACAGGTTTATTCTTTACTGTGAACTCAGATGTTCGCTGCCCCATTGATCTTGAGAAAAATGAGAGGAAAAATGAAATGTGTACTATGCTGCAGGAAAGTTAGGAAGGCCTTGGGGTGGATCTTGACAGGTTCATGTTCACCTGCACATGACTTTGCTTCCCTGCCTCCTAATCTCCAACCCACACCTCATTCTCTTCTCCCTAACCCCTCCCCTCTTCTATGTGCCTCAGGGCACAATAGCTTCATGCCTTTCTACAGGAGCTGGCTTTGATTCATCTAATAGGATACATGTGATCCCACAGCCTGATCTTGCCCCAGTGGCTGGCCCTTTACCCAAGTCTATGGCATTCCCTGGATGAAAAACTTGCTTCGGAAATGGGCGTATAGCCTGATTTTGGCCAATGTGATGGAAGGGAGGCTGTGGGCGCCTTCTGGGTAGTGTAGCTCCAGACTTTAAGTGTCTGCAAGTACAGAAGCCATTCTGCCATGGTTCAGAGGGCAGAGGGACAGAAAGAGCCAGTCCACGGGGTCATTGTTGAGTCATTGGATGAAACCCACTTTGAAGACTCTACCAGTCAGGATGGGCAAGAAGATGGGGTGATCCTAAACCATGACCTCAGCAAACTCACAAAAGTTAGTTTCTCACTCATGGCCAGCTGTGGGCCTGGGTGGGCTCCAGGGCCATGCTCCCCAAGGGGTGGCCCGGGGTTCCAGGCTTCCCTGTGCACCTTCAAATCAATGTGTGACTCCATGATGACCTGCCATGGGGAGAAAGGTGGAGACTCACACCCTGATTCTTAATGTTCCCCCAAAGTAACACACATCATGTTTATTGTTGGTCCTGAAATATGCTTAACTCCAAGGGGTCTCACGTCTGGGAAGGAGATTTTGGAACATGCTAGGAATGCCTATGTAGGAGTGAAGGAGAAACTTCCCTTTGGCCCTCTGAAGCCTTGCTGAAAATCAACTGATGAAAGGCAGATTAACAGAGAAAAAAGACAAACAAATTTATTAATGTGCACAGGGGACAGCCACAGAGTGATCACCCACTTACTCAGTGCCCTGCGGAAGTTCATTTACCCTTTCCTAGGGGTGGAAGTGATGGGAAATGTAGATGATCTTTTGATGGGCAGGAAATCATTAGGGAGGATGAACGGACCCCAAAGGCAGGAGGCAGATGCTCTGGGAAGTGGAGTCAGAGCTCACGGGAACAAAGGTTGTCTTATTCTGCAGGCAAAGCCCCCCAGATAATCTCTTGGAGCTGCTCTTAGAAGAATAGATGAAAAGTCCATCTGGGCACGGTGAGGACTCTGAGTCTCTTCTCTTCTCCAGTGCTTGATGGTCCTGGTTCTTTGATGAGATTCCTAAGGAGGGAGTCTTAAGACAATTGCGTTTAAGCTTTCTTAGATAAGGAAATTCCAGAGAAGAGTCCCTCCTGGGCTTCAGGAAGGAATATCAGGGAGAAAAAGAGGTGGGGAAAAGGTCAGAGAGAAACCTTGGTTCTAAGGCTTATTGTGGAGGCCTTTCAATTGTCAAAGCACTCCACGTGCCAAAGCACCATATTTTGGGGAATCATTTCCTGTGCCCCAACACCTATCACTGGATCTTCCTTCCAGACTGTGATTTGGGCCAGCACTCCCCTTTATGGTTGAGGTAGCTAAAATTAGGATTTCTGTGGTTATTTTTAACCAAAAGCATCTGACATTTTAACTGAAGCAATTGTTACCATTTTCATTCAAGGGGTGAGGAGATTATCAATATGCTGGGAGCTCAGCTGGGCATGCATTTCTGGATCCTCACTCAGGGAGAAAAACTCCGACTGTGCGACTGGCAGCAGCTACAAGTCTGCAGGTCACAGTGACAAGTTTCAAATAGAAACCTGGCATCCAAAAACGTACAGCTTTGGCCACGAAAGCATGGGGTTATTCCAAAGTATTCTAAGGCAAGTCTTGCTGGCGCCCACAGGGGCCTATTCTGAGGCATGTTTTAAATAAGAGTCCTGGCAGCAGGCCCCTGAGCTTCAGAAATATAAGCTGATTCCTCTCATCAGTCACTGTCTCTCCGAATGTTGTTGAATCTGGATGTTCTCAGCAGTTCAATTGTTCTTCAAATTATCCTTTGTGCGAGCCAAGGAACTGAACTTTCTAAATAAAGATTTTAAAGGCATCCTTGCAATGAAGGTAGAATGTCTACTGACCGGGTTAAGCCTCTCTGCTGTCTTCAATGGCATCTGGAACTCAAAAGGCACCTGGAAGCATTGTCCGCCTTCCATATGTGCGTGCCAGTGTTCAGGCCCATGCCAGGGTCCCAGGGTCAGGGTCACCAGGCTCTGCCGTCTCCCGGGATAACTGTTGGCTCCACCCAGGACACTATGGGTGCAGTGATCCTCAGCAAACGTTCAATGGGCAGCATGCAGAAGCCACTTTTGGAATTCCCCCACATGTCTTTTCTTTCCGTCTAGCTTCAGAAATACACGTACACAAGTGGAAACCGTGCTTAAAATGAGCTCAGTTCTGTGACGTGCTCTCTAAAAAGCACAAAATGTAATGAGAATACATTTAGTCCTGGAATTTAGGGCCATAAAAATGACGCTCTCGTCCCTACGAGCTCACCTGCCCCCACACAGGCTGTGCCCCGGCACTCGCCCATGCAGGAGGCGGGTTGGATGCCCTCATCCTCCAGGACACAGACTGGGGATGAGCCTGCAAGCTCCTGCTTCCTCCACGGAGCTGACACAGCACTCAGGAACACAAAGGGCACCCCCCGCAGGGCTTCTGTGGGTCGGCCTTGGGCTCACCAATCACATTCATGCCTGATGCCTTGCTGTTCCTTTCCATCATTACACGTTGGTAGCCCAGCCAGATCAAACGGGGCCATTTCCATGTTAAAACACAGTCCACCCATCTGTCTTTTGCCTCTGCAGGCTACAGTTCTCGCCCCTGCAGGGAGGGCCAGGGCTCCAGCAGGTGATGTCTCCCTCTGGCCTTCCCGATTCCCCTGACCCTACACTTCAATGGACGTCTGTGCAGCCTGTTTCCTAAGCCTCCTCCCCTGATCACAGTAGTCTAGTTCATGTCAGAGTTCCTGAATTAAATGCCACATGAACTGTTCTCTAGCATACCAAGCTTATTTTGTCACTGAATTTTGGTAAGGACTCCCTCCTAGCCAGGCTCCTGGAGCCCTTTTCTTAACCAGGCCTTGTCCTTGGCCTGCTGAGCCCAGTTTCAATCCCCACCTTTGACATCTCATCAAATCCCTCTTAGTAATTTTTCATCCATTGATCCTGTCTCCTTGCCTGTTGGCTACAAATACCCAAATGTCATTGCTGTCCTTGGAGTTGAGTTCTGTCTCTCTCCCTTATTGCAATAGTTTTGACCCTTAGTGAAATAAGGAAAATGCAAGCCATCAAAACAATGAGGCAGAGAACACAAACTGATAAAAGCACTATCCAGGATCTGGCCATAAGTATGCAGAATGGCAAGCGCAGGTATTTTTTAACTACAAAATATTCCTAATTCCCTTTTTAAAAATAAAATAAAATAAAGCCGGGAAAATAAAGATTTTTAAAAATTAACGTGCTAATACAGACACACACACACACACACACACACACACACACACACATTAATTTCCAAACCAGGAGTGTAACACTGAAGCAGCATTGTTGTCTGGGGTAAATACCCAAGGTTTGATGCCTCATGCCAAGGAAATCAAAGACATGAACACACGTGGAGCGGGATTAAGAGTGGAAGTTTCACAGGCAAAAGAAGGAGAAAGGAGAATAGCGCTCTCTCTTGTGAGACAGAGAGAGAGACGGGGTGCACCTCAATGGGACTTGCAGCATATGGCAGAATGCACCAGATTTTATAGACAGCCGTGAGAGGTGGTGTCTGATCTACAGAGGGCCCAAAGATTGGTTGGACCTGGTGTGACATTGAGAGGTGAAGCCGGCTGGGCTTCTGGGTCTGGTGGGGACTTGGAGAACTTTTCTGTCTAGCTAAACGATTATAAATGCACCAATCAGCGCTCTGTGTCTAGCTAAAGGTTTGTAAATGCACCAATCAGTGCTCCGTAAAATGGACCAATCAGCTCTCTGTAAAATGGACCAATCAGCACTCTGTAAAATGGACCAATCAGCTCTCTGTAAAATGGACCAATCTGCAGGATGTGGTGGGGGCCAAACGAGGGAATAAAAGCAGGCCACCGGCGCCGGCAGGGGTAATCCGCGGGGGTCCGCTTCCACGTTGTTGGGGGTTTGTTGTTTTGCTCTTTGCAATATATCTTGCAGCTGCTGGCTCTTTGGGTCCGCACTACCTATATGAGCTGTAAAATCGTTGTGAAGGTTTGCAGCTTCACTCCTGAAGTTAATGAAACCAGGAATCCACCTGGAGGAGTAAAGGACTGCGGACGAGCCGCCTGTGCGAGCTGGAACCCTCACCCCGAGGGTCTGCGGCTTCACTCCTGGAGTCAGCCAGACCACGAACCCACCGGAAGGAAGAAACTCCGGACGCATGTGAACATCTGAAGGAACAAGCTGGACTCATCGTCCTTAAGAAGGTAACACTCCCCACAGGTGTCCGCGGCTTCATTCTTGAAGTCAGCAAGACTAAGAACCCACCGGAAGGAACCAGTTCCGGACACGACATTTACAGAGCGTGTGAGGAAGCTGGTGCCCTGCCCTACCCTAATCTGTTATGCAAATGGAGTCTCTGATTGGCCAGCGCCATGTTGCCTGCGCCTTACTGGGCATGTGCTTGACAAGGAGAGGGGAAGACTGGAGTTGCCGCACTGAATCTGCCTTCCCCCGTGTAGCCTTCTCCCATTGGCGCAGCTGCCAGCATTCACCCACACAGCTTCCAGCTTGCCTATGTCTGCAACTGGATTTTAGAGGCTGCTCTTTGTTAGAAATTATTTTGGGGCGGCTTTTCATTAAAAGGAAAGCCTTAAGGACTTCCTTACCTCACTATCTGCCTAAATAATTTCTTCTTAACTCCTATATTAACATCAGGGACTGTGACAGCATGACACCCACTTCCACAATCTTTACCTAATGAGAATCCCGGGCTGTTTGTCCAAGCAGGGATTTCCCAAAGTTCTTGACAAGCGCTTGTTGAGCAGAGGTCAGCACGCCCTTCCCCAAGCTCCTGGAGCGAAGTGGGCTGTGAGCTGCACACACCAGGGCCCAGAGTGTGGAAGGAGAAGCACGGCCAGGAGTGCTGCCTGGCTCTAGAACAACTGGTATCAAATGTGTGTTTAGACATCACTGACAACGTGATGATAGGCTGAGAAGGTGCCCACCAAGTTGATTTGGGTGATGAATCACTTTTCAGTGTCTATTTATTGACACACCTGGGCGGTGCTGGGCACTAATGTAGGCGCTGTGGAATCCACAGTGAGCAAGAAAGTCAATGAATCGTTTAGTAAATAACGATATGAAACAATGTTAGGTAGTCGCGTGTTCTCTGTACCGCATGCCACTTTGCACAGAAGACTCTGTTGCTCCATTTGTAAGGTTCTCACTACTAGGCAACCTTTCGATCTCAGACCCAAAGCCTGTTCTTCAGCAGGTCTTCCCTGGCCGCCTTCCTTAATAAAATGCCATGACTGTCACACTTAATAAAATGCCACACTTAATAAAATGCCACAAGGCTCCAGACAGCCTTGTGGGAGAGGAGGGAGCAGCCCTGACGGTGGAGCGCTGGAGGGGATGGCTTGCACAGCCACGGCCGTCTTCTGTGTGGGAAGGACTGTGGTGGAGAAAAGGACTCTAGACAGAGGCCATCACCACACCTTCTTGGAGAGAGGCAGGAACGACCACGTACGTAGGAAGTGACCCTCTATGTCTGGAGCACCCAGTGTCTGCAGTGCCCTGGAGAAAAGGTTGTCTGTGTCCCAGAGAGATGTCTCAGCCCAAGAGGGCCGGAATACCAGGGATGACCAGGAGGGGCCAGAAGAGCCATTGACAGGGCCTCAGGGAATGAGAGTGTCTCAGCACAGCCCCGGGTGGACGTCTAACCACCTGTGCCCAGAGACCTCGTGCTACCTGAGGCTTCAGAAGCAGGGAGGGGGGACTTGACGTGGAAATGGAGTTTTACAAAAGTAGAGTTGTGAGCTGGATTTGAACTCAAGACACCTGTTTATCTCTTCTCCACTGGATTAAGAGTTCCCGAAGGATAAAACTCCACATGTCATATTCTTTGCTGTTTCACCAACACTTATTTCAGAATCTAGTAGGCAGCAGGCAGGCAAAGGATGTTTTTTAATTGAACTGAAACTGAATTCTAAAGTCTTGCCCTTATAGACCATCTAAAAATATTTCAGACCACAGATCCCAGGATTTTTCTTTTCATTCTTGCCATGACCAGTAAATCAACATCCTGGTTGGGACCACGGTTTTTGCAGAGGCTTTGAAGGTTGTTAATGGAGCCACCAGTTGGCCGAAGGACATGAATTTTCCTTGTCCTTCCATAAGGAAGAACTGACCATCGACTTCTGGGATGAACCATCTGTCTCCACTAGCAGAAGAGACAAGGGTTTCCTTGCCTGACACCAGCAGGTACATCGTGCAACAAAACAGTAGTACAATGTCTGCAGAATCCCAAGCAAGGGACAGCAATATCCAAGGGTCTTTTCTTCCCTTTCAACTGCAGAGCAAACCACAAAAATAATATAATGCCTATTGAAGGACAGGATTACCAAAAAGTGCTCAGATTCAAAGGATTCAAAGAAGTGTCTTTGTTATGTATTTTTCCCCTACTTCTTGGCATTTATCACCCAATATTCACATTTTTGTTATACGTCAGCAGTAGTGTAGTGTGTGGGAGCAGCAAGCACAGCACATCAGGGTCCCACATCACACCCCAAATGACAACGAAACGCCATATCAGGTCGTCATGCCATGTCCAGAAAAGCCTCAGTGGTTGGGGTGACCAGGGGACAGGCTGCTGGGAGTGAACACAGATTCCACACTCATGCTGGATCAGGCTCCCTAATGTCACCGATGGACTGGTGAGTGCTAGGTGTTTTGACATCTTGTATCCCACAGCCCCTACTCACACCTTTTCTTCTTCCTTCACCGACCCCTGCTCTCCTTCCCATCCTAAATCCTTACCTCTTGAACCATGCCCTTCCGCTGCTTCACTGCGGTTTTGACCTCAAATACCTACAACTTTTTCCTTTTGTGATGTTATTTGACCATTTCTCCACCCTCATTCTTTTCTTCTGCAGTTTTAAACTTGCTTTATTTCATTTTTGATTAGGCTGTATATGCAGAAAGGTCAAAATTGTTAAACAAGTTTCCCTCGCAGCTCTGGCCATCAATTCTCCTCCCTCTATGGCCATTATTACTATCAATGCTGTGGGCTAAATTGGGATCTTCCCAAAAAAGACATGTGGAAGTCCCAACCCCTGGAATCTGAAGGTGACCTTATTTGGAGATAGTGTCTTTACAGAGGTAATCAAGTTAAAATGAGGTCTTAGGGAGGGCCTTAATTTCTTATAAACTAGTTTGGGTTCTTATACAAAGGGAAAATGTGGACACGGAGACACACAGACACACATACAAGGAAGATTATAGGAAGATGGAGAGGATTGCCTTCTACAGGCCAAGAAGCAAGGCCTCAGAAGGAACCCACCCTGCTGACACCTTGATCTTGGACTTCCAGCCTCCAGACAATGTATTTCTGTTGCTTAAACCACCCAGTTGTGGTACTGTGTTAATGACAGCCCTAGCAAACCAGTACAACCAGTTTCTTGTGTACTTGTATCACCAGAGATAGCAATGGATAAACAGGGTTTTACAGTCCTTTCTTGTTTGTTTGCTCTACTCACATGGTGGTCTACTGTGCACATGTACTTGGCTGTACTTTTTCTCTTCACCAGATCTCAGTGATAGTGTCCTATCAGTTCATAGAGACCACCTCATTCTTTTAAATACATGCACAGTTGGCCAGACATGGTGGCTCACGCCTGTAATCCCAGCACTTTGCAAAGCCGAGGTGGGCAAATCACCTAAGGTCAGGAGTTTGAGACCAGCCTGGCCAACATGGCAAAACCCCATCTCTACGAAAAATACAAGAATTAGCTAGGTGTGGTAGCACGTGTAATCCCAGTTACTCAGGAGGCTGAGGCAGGAGAATCGCTTGAATCCAGGAGGCAGAGGTCTCAGTGAGTCGAAATCGTGCTGTTGCACTCCACCCTGAGTGACAGAGAAAGATTCCGCCTCAAAAAATAAATACATACATATATACATACTTACATGTACAGTCTTCCATTCTATGGGTGTTCCATATCTGCTTAGACCCCAGTGGATGGAAATTTCGATGGTATTCCTAATTTTTTGCTACTGCAGAAATGCTTCAAGGACTAACATTGTACATACATCATTTTACACATGTGCAAATACATCTGCAGGATTAAATCCTCAAAGTGGAATCACCCTATGAAAAGTCGCTAAATTTTTCTCCATACAGTTACAGCAATTTACACTCCTATGAGCACATAGGTCTCGGTGCATAATCAAACTCTGAATAACTGCAGATCTAGCAGTGAAAATTGGTATCTTGTAGTTATTTTGGGTAAAAAAGTATTTCTTTTAGCACTCTATTTGTAGGTGTTAATCATTTTTCTATTGGTTTATAGTCCTTATTAATCTTAAGAAATATTTGTCTGTGCTATAAATTGTAAATAATTTCCATAGTTGTCATCAATCTTCGAATATTACCTAAAGTAACTTTTTTCCATGCAGATATACTTGAATTTTCCCTTCTCCTTTTGTTCCTTCCTTCCTTCCTTTGTTCCTTCCTTCTCTCCTTCAATAACTGTATAATACAAAACCCAAATTCATTACCCAACATGGAATTTTACCCAACAGATTGGTGGTTTCCAGATTTTTTTTTTTTTTTTTTTTAGATAGTCTCACTCTCTTGCCCAGGTTGGAGTTCAGTGGCACAATCTCGGCTCACTGCAACCTTTGCCTCCCAGGTTCAAGCAATTCTCCTGCCTCAGCCTCCTGACTAGCTGGGATTACAGGTGTGCACTGCCATGCCTGGCTAAGTTTTGTATTTTTAGTAAAGATGGGGTTTCACCATATTGGTCAGGCTGGTCTCAAACTCCTGACCTCGTGATCTGCTCACCTCGGCCTCCCAAAGGGCTGGAATTACAGCCCTGAGCCATGGCGCTAGGCCGGTTACCAGATTTTTTAAATTTACAAAGCACTAAATTAAAAGGTGGGGGAGGGTCTCTTTATTTTGCCAGTAATTACCTAATGTTTTAAAATAATTTATTGTCACAATCATTTGATTAAGAAAAAATGTTTTAACTTCATAAAAAGAAGGACATAATCTCAGGTTGATTATAGTTTATTTTCTGAAAACAGTACAGTCATCCCTTGGTATCCGTGGGAGACTAGTTCCAGGAACCCCCCCGGATCTCAAAATCCGTGGATGCTAAAGTCTCTGGTATAAAATGGTGTTATATTTGCAGATAACCTTCACACATCTTCCCATTTCTAGATTACTTGTAATACCAAATACAGTGAAAATGCAATGTTGATAGTTGTCATACTGTTTTGTTTACGGAATCGTCACCAAAAACCTCTGCACATGTTCAGTACAGATGCATTAAATTTGTTTTGTTTTTTGCTCTGCAGTTAGTTGAATCCAGGAATGCAGAACCCATGGATATGGAGGGCTAACTGTACATTGTCCTGCTTTATTTGTTTTGATGGAAGTTGTTGAAAACTTCATTGTTCAGGGACTGGCACGTGAGACCATTGCTTTGGAGATTTTTTTTTTTTTTTTTAATAAAAAGATGTAAGCAGCCATTCAGGTCAGGTCACTGTTAAAAGGACCCAGGGAGAGGCAGGTTTCCTTACTCATGCAAATTCTGTCTATTGGAAGTCTGCCCAGATCTCAACACGTTACCTATATACGGTAGGCATGTTGCACACACACCATACAGGATGCTGTACACATGGGTACTAGTCCTGTGTACATCTGTCATACACATCTGGGTGGCAAGACGGTATCCCTCTCCCCTGTGTCAGAGTCACATTCTCACCTACACACGGAAAACGCAGTACGCAGCCGCTGGACGGAGCCTTTTCTACAGGCCAAGCAGACTTCCAGCGCTTGAGCATCTCCTTCTAAAGCAGCAGGATCAGTGTATGCCAGGCGTCATTCTTGGGGTGTGAAGCAGAACCTGCCACTGCTTTTGGAGGCACACGCTTCACGTGGAAGGAGATCTGAAAGGATGTAAGGGAACAGGGTCCAGGGATGACTAGGTGGGAAGGTGCTCTATTCTAAAATCCCTCTGCCTTTGAAATGCTTTTCAAAGCAGGGCAGTGGGTTGGTTGGTTGGTTTGTTTGACCGCACTTACTAGCTCACAGGGAGAGGACACAGGAAGAAAGGGAAGCCCAAATTGCTGATAAGGACCAAGGAGATGATCTGAATGGGGTAACTCCTTGGTAGAGGCTGGACACAGCCAGGACAGTAGGGACATGGCCAGTGCCCTTTTGATTCAGGGGAGGGAGCACGGGCACCAACAGGGGAGTGGTGGACTTCATGGGGCAGCCGGTGATTTCAGAGCCAGGCAGCTGGAGTCAGAGGCTCAGGCGCTGGAAAGAATCTTGGTGTCACCTTCTCTCGCTGCTCATTTTGCTGAGGAGGCTGAGCACAGGCGGGCACAGGAACAGCCAGAAGGACCCACACTGGCCAGTCCTCAGTGGAGTCAGACACAGCACCAGCCTCTAGCTCAGGTTCCACTCCATACTGCCTCCCTTGGGGACCTGCTCACTGACTGCAGATCCTTCATGATGCTGTTCCTGGCAGAAATGATGTCCTGTGATTAAACCTTCATGCCCATGGGTCACACAGCCCTTGCCCAGGTCCCTGAGCCCACACACGTGTGAACAGCCACTGGAGAGAATCCTTGGAAAGATCCTTGTTTTCCAGGAACTTGGAAAGCACTTTCTCAAACTGCTTGTAGTATATCATGGACATGTATCTTGTCCTTACGTTTCCTGAGAGGTATTTTATTTTCTTGGCTTTGGCACCTAAATCAGTGGTTCTTAACCCTTTGTCTGCTCTAACCTGTTTGAGGAACTTGATAGAATCCAATAGTCAATAGCAGAAAGTCCTACCTAGTGGGGCAAAGTGGTGGAAAGGCCTTATGTGATTTGCAGACCTATCTCCTCCCTCACTGCAATTAAAAAATCAGTATTCTGAAGTGTAGTAGAATATGCATCTTATTCATAAATCACAACTCTGAACAATAATAGGAAATGTGTCTTATTAGTGTGCCCAGGATTTAGCACATAGTACTAGGCACAAAGTAGGTGCTCAGGAAATGTTTGCTGACTCTACTTGAGTGGTAGATGAGCAAAATATTCATGCAGTGAATTGATGGATGAATAGACATGCAATTTTAGACGCAATCCAAGGGCAATCCACTCAGCCGTGTAGTAATCGGGTTGCACCTCTTCACCCCAAAAGCTGAGGGCTGGGGCAGAGATGTCCAGGGGAAACATGACTCTCTCCCCAGATAGCAGTATTTCCAGGTTCTGGGTTCTGGGCCGTCTTTTCCTGCCCATGGCAAGTTGTTTGACTTCTCCAAGACCTGGATGACAGCCCAGGCTAAGAGGTGAGAAGCCTAGAGAAGATGAGAGGCTTCATTATGAAAACAAAATCCTGGGCTGTACCTGTGTGTGCAGCCCCACACTTGGGCAGCCCAAGACGTCATCAACCAGGAAGGGCTGCAGCTGATCACATCTTGGGTCAGCGTTTGCAGGGTTCTCTGGAGGCTGAGGTCATGGGTATCTACTGGTCCCTCATCACCACTGTTTCCATGTGTCTCCCTCTTTTGAATCCCAGGCCCCACTGCTTCCGTAGTTTTCCAAATCTGTCTCTTACCTGCTGTATCCGAAATCTACAGGTGAGGGAAGCCCCAGAGGCCATCACTGGTTTTCTCACTTGCATTGAGCCTCTCCATCCAGGGCAGGATTCCAACATCCTGGAATCCCCAGGCCCACCACTGCCTTTCCATCAGGGGCCTCCTGAAGAGGATCTGTCCTGGCAGGGAAAGGTCCTCTCTCCGGGGCTGCCCTGGGCCACAGATCTTCCTCACCTCCATACGCCCATTGTTGGGAATATTTATTTCTAATCCCACTTAAATGCAAGACACTGGCTTTTGAGAAAGACGCTGGTTTTATGAATGCCAAGTTTCATTCCTCACAAGCCTTCTCTTCTTTGCCACCTGGCACATGCCCACACATCGTCTGCGATCTCGCACAAACGTCTCTCCCTAGAGAAGTCTTCAATGGCCCATCCAGACTCACCCACGCCCCCTGTGCATGCTACTGGGACAACTGGAGGCTGTGATGAGACATTCCAAATGCAGGCCTGCAGCCCCTCGCACTGTGCATGCCTGACCATGCCATTCATCTCTGTACCCCTGTGTGTGGCCTAGAGCAGGAGGTTCTATGTTAGTGAAGGAGGAACATTTTGTTGCTTTTTACATCCCTGTCAGAATGATGTCCCTCCTCATGAAAAATCAGTATGGGAAAGACGTGGTTTCATACAACACATACCTAAAGGTTAGGCAAGTAAAACCAGGGAATATCTGCAGCCTTCCCATGCAATTAGGAGTTAGGAGAAGCTCCTTTTTGTTGCACACCTGGGGCTGAGGATGAGCGCTGCGGCCTCCGACAGACAGGATGGAGATGCATAAGGGCTGATCTCGTGGGAGTGTGGGCTGGAGCAGCAGGTGACGTCTGTGTCCCAGCCTTTTAGCTACAGACTTTGCAGAAATAAGTGAAGGTCATGCAAATGAAAATATGCTTATAGCTATAGAAATGTTTATAGCCCTGATAAGAGGTCTGGCAGGGGCAGTGGGATAAAATCACGAATATGGAAGGAAGACTGTAGTCTCTCCTGCAACCTCATGCCTACCTAGTAGCTTCTGGAAGTGACTTTCATCCTAATGTTTACCCCTCCCCCCACAAAGAACAATGTAATTTGTGTCATTTCTAGTCTTTCATCCATATGGCAAAAAGAAACTCATGGAAATACCCTGCTGCATTTTGTTTATATTGACACAAAAAGCCCTAGGCCTTCACGCATGCTTGCTTTAGACATCTTCTTCCCATTGGTTTTCTTCAATATATACAGAAAGCAATTTTGCTTTAGAAAGTATCTGGACCATTGCCTTGCCTATAATCAAAAATACTAGAATGAGACTTTGGTCTAAGATGAATAATCCTATAATAAGTGTATAAAATAATGATGTAAATGCTTTATTTTTAACACTTTTAAAAGAGCCAAGCAAATGCAGGGAGCCAAAAGCTCCCTGTAGGTTACTCACGACACAGCAGCTGGAGGGAATATCTGGACCCTCTGAACGACGCCGTTCCTTCTACCTGCACCCGCTGGGAAAGGATGTATTCTCGCTCACTTCCGGAAGGCCGGATTTGGCTGAGTGGACAAGCAAGTTGAACAGTATTTTTGAAGATCTATTAGGAAACTATTATTTGAACCCAGACTCACTTACACACAATTGTTTGTATCCCGTTTCTTCATGCAATCCCTTGTTCTCTAAAAACACTCAGGTGGACAAAGGCGGTGACTGGTCATCCACATCCTTCTTCCAGGCTGTTCTTCAGATCTCCTGCGCCCTACACAGAGCTGAAGGTCCTTCATCCCATGCCTTTCTGTACCTGAACCTTCCCAGTTCAAACTTCATGTTAATTTAGATAGAAAAGAGTCTGAGTGAGAAAATACGTGAGATTAAAAGAGAATTCCATAAGAGGAGGGAATTCATGGGTATAATATTTGCAAAGCCAAGGAATGATGATAATAGCAAGATACAGTATTTACTCTCTGCCAGGCACTTTCTAACACTGTTACTATCCCCTGTCTACAGATGAGCAGACTGAGGCAAAGACAGGCCAAGTCGACTGTTTAAGTGTTTGAGTCAGGAGGGGAAGCCAGGTGGCTGGGTGTCCACATTCAACGCTAAACCATTCCCTGCCTCTCTTGGGTAGCAACCTAAAGACCAACAGCCTTAGGAATGCAATGAATGGGACAGGATTTGAGTCTCACCTAGTCGAAATGACAAAGACTGAGAATTTCAGTCCCAGAAGGAATTTTTGAGTCATTTTCAGGTTTTTATGAGAACCCTTCACCCAGTAAAATAATACAAAATCACCAGTGCATGAAGACTTGTAGCTCCACCAAGATGCAGCAGCCCCGCTCCTCCAGGACCTCCTCTCAAGACTAAAAACCCCCTGATACAACACAACAAACGCACTTGGGGAGACCGACAGGTGGGAGGAGCAAGGGGCCGCGGCCTAGGAATGTGGGAAACCACATGTGGGGTTGTGTCCCAGTATCCCACAGAGCAGCCACAGAGCCTCCTGCCAGACCACCGCGGGCACAGACTCAGAAGGCCCCAGGCAGGCTGGCATGCTAAGCCTCGGGCCAGGAGAGCTGGGGTAAGGACAGAAAATCTGTTGGCAATGCCAGCCCTACTCCAGCTGGATGTCAGGGAAAAAAAAGTAATAATAAAAAAATAACCACTCCTATCCATGTCGGTGGCCTGGCAGGGTGCTGATTTCCACCTGCCGCCTCTGCCACAGAGCAGGTGGTGGTCTGCTGCAGTGGGGTTGAGCAGGGAGCTCATGGTGCACCCTCTGCCTGGGGACACAGGTGAGACACACAGGTCTCCCTGCCATGGTAGAGTCAGGGGTCCAGGGTGAGCTGAGCCTCTACGCCCATGACGGAAGTCAGCCCTCTGCTGCTCACTCCCTGGGTCAACAGAGCCCAGCAATGAGCTGAGCTGAGCTCCTGAACCTTGTAGGCAACGAGGTGGTGTGAATTAGTGCCCAGCTTCTACCCAGAAGGGGCCAACAGCGAAGGAAGGCTGAACCTTTATCCCTGCAGTGCAAGGAGGCGGTGTGAACTCAGCTTGCTCAGTGTTCACACTGGTACTGGCAGGGCTCAGTGGGAAGATGGACACAGTCACCCACCTGGCCCTTGTGCTACCTCCAGGGGGACTGCCGGCTAAAAGAAGATGATTGGATAGGATGCAGAGGCTCATAGCGTAGTATCCACAAAGGCTAGGATGGAACTGAAAACCCCACAAAAGCCAAGATCCAGGAGACCACAGTTTGAATGAGAAGAGGCAACATCAGTTTTTGGAATGTTCTGACAAGAACTTTAAAGCAGGCATCATAAAAATGCCTCCACACGTGGTTAAAATTCTCTTGAAACAAACTGAAAAAATAGAAAAATGCAGCAAAGAAATAGAAATTATTTTTAAAAGAACCAGATGCAGATTACAGAACTGCAAAATAAAATAACTGAAATGAAAAACAAACTGGAAACACTTAATAATAGAGTGGAGACACAGAGAATAGAAACAATGAACGAGGACAAATCAGTGGCATTAACCCAATCTGAATAACAGAAAGAAAAGAGACTAAAAAAAAATGAACAGAGGTTCAGGGAACTGTAAGACAGTAAAAAGAGCTAAGATTAGGACCGGGCCTGGTGGCTCACGCCTGTAATCCCAGCACATTGGGAGGCCGAAGCAGGCGGATCACCTGAGGTCAGGAGTTCAAGACCAGCCTGGCCAACATGGTGAAACCCTGTCTCTACAAAAATACAAAAAAATTAGCTGGGCGTGGTGGCGCATGCCTGTAATCCCAGCTACTTGGGAGACTGGGGCAGGATGATGGCTTGAACCCTGGAGGCGGAGGTTGCAGTGAGCCGCACGCTACTGCACTCCAGCCTAGGCGACAAGAGCGTGACTCTTATCTCAATAAAAATAAAAGTAAGAAATAAAAAGAGCTAAGATTCAAATCACTAAAGTTAAAGAAAAAGAGGGAAGAGAGGGTGCAACTGGAAAGCATCAGAAGAAATCATGTCTGAAAATTTCTCAAATTTGGTAAAAAATATAAAGGTGCTGCATGAGTTTCCTGTGCTGCCATAATGAATCACCGCAAACCTCTTGTTTTAAAAGAGCAGAAATGTGTTCTCTCACAGTTCTGGAAGCCTGAAGTCAGAAATAAAAAAAATCAGTGGACCAAAATCAAGGTGTCCGCAGGCTCCGAGAGCTCCAGGGAAGACTCCATGACTGGCCTTTTCCAGCTGCGGGCTGTTGGCGCTCCAGTTTGTGGCTCCATCACTCCAGTCTCTGCCTCCATGGTTACACTGCCTTCTCTTTTCTGTGTTTTCTCTGTGTGGCAATTTTTTCTTCTTTTCTTTGCAAAGATCCCTGTGATAGTATTTAGGGCCCACCTGAGATAATCTAAGATTACCCCTTTATCTCAAGATTCTTAACTATCGCATCTGGAAGACTCCCCACCCCCACCCTTTTTTGGCGACAGGGTCTTACTCTGTCACCAGGCTGGAGTGAGTAGTGCTCGATGCAGCCTTGATCTCCCAGGGTCAAACGATCCTCCCGCCTCAGCCCCCCATACACCTGGGACTACAGGTTCACACTACCATGCCTGGCTAATTTTTAAAATTTTTTTATTTTGTAGAAATGGAGTCTCACTGTGTTGTCCAGGCTGTTCTCAAATTCCTGGGCTCAAACAATCCTCCCAGCTCAGCTTCCCAGTGCTGGGATTACAGGCATGAGCCACCATGTCTACCCCAAAGACCCCCTTTTTTTTTTTCATATAAGGTAATGTCCACAGGTTCCATGGGTATCTTTTTTTGAGGGAAGGACTGCATTTGTCAGTCCACCATGCCTACAGATTCAAGAAGCTTGAATCCCAAATAAAATAAACCCAAAGTCCATACTAAGACACAACATCATTAAACTTGTGAAAACTAAAGATAAAAATCTTCAAAGGAGCCAGACAGAAATGACACATTACTTAGAGGCAATAAACAATTTGAATTATAATTTATTTCTTGCCCGAAATAATCAAGACCAAATGGAAAAATTTAATGTGTAAAATGGAAAAATTTAATATGTAAAAGTCGAAACCGTAAAACAGCAGCCCTGCCCTTGTCAGGGGTAGGTTCTGGGTGATATCCAAGCCTCACCTAGTTACCTACCCCTACAAACTCTCACCAAGACTTGTTTTATGACTCCTAAGTCCTAGCCAAGGATTTTCACAAAGGTATGCAAAAATGTAAAATTGTAACCGTCTCATGTTTTTCAAGATCTGGTATTCAAAATTACCTTCATTCGTCATTTTAGATCAACTATCTCATATTCACAATCTGATCAAATGACTTAAGCAGTGAATATGGAATTGATAGGAGCAACACATTGGGCAGTGAGCCTAGTGCTTCTCAAACTTTAACGTGGAATCACCTGAAGCTCTTCTAATTCAGTTCGTCAGGGGGTGTGGGAGGAGCTGAGGGTCGACACTGCTAACAAGCTTCCAGCTGATGTTTGTGTTGTGGGATCTGGGACCGCACATTGAATAGTAAAGACCCGAGCACAAGGTCACTTCTGTACATTTGTGATCAGTGTATGCAGGTATTAACGCCAGTAAGAGGACAAGATCTTTGGAATTAGGAAAATCTCGTTTTAAATACATTTTGCCCTTTCCAGATGACGGACCTTAAAAAAGGTATCTACCTCTCTGAGTCTGAGTTTCAACGTACACCCAATGTAGGTATTTTAGTAATTGACTCATGACACTACCTGATTTCAGTGCTTACTATAAAATGACCATAAGAATAAACATATTGATCCATGGTACAGAATAAGTCCAAAAATACCAGCACATATATCTTCCGCTGATATTTTAACTTTTGAAATAAATATTCACAGGAAGTTGCAAAGGCAGCACCCAGGTCTCACGGATCCTTAACCCAGTTTCTCCTCTACAGTCACATCGTACATGATTACAGTGCAATATCAAAACCAGGAATTGAACATTGATACAATGTGAGTGCATAGCTCTATGTCATTTTAGCACATATCTAGATTTGTGTAGCCGCCACAACACTCAAAATACAGAATTTTTCCATGACCACAAAGATACCTTTGTGCTAGCCCTCACTACCAATCTGTTTCCTGTCTCTGCAATTTTATAATTTCAAGAATGGTATATAAACAGTATTGTATAGTGTGTGACCTTTTGATATTGGCTGTTTTTCACTTAGCATAATGCCCTTGGGATATATCCCAGGCATTGTATCCATAGTTCATTCTGTTTGGTTGCTGAGTAGTAATCCATGGTATGAATTTACTTCGGTTTGTTCAGCCAGTCACCTGTAAGGGACATTCTGGTGTATCCAGTTTTTGGCTATTTACAAATAATGCTGCCATGAACAATTATGTGCGTAATTTGTGCAGACATAAGTCTCCATTTCTCTGGGATAAAAGCCCATGGGTGTACACTAAGTGTTGTATACATATTATTATTATTATTATTATTATTATTTTGAGATATGGTCTCACGGGAGACTGGAGTGCAGTGGCGCGATATCGGCCCACTGCAACCTCCACTGCACAGATTCAAGCGATTCTCCTGCTTCAGCCTCCCCAGTAGCTGGAATTGCAGGTGTGTGCCACCATGCCTGTCTACTTTTTGTATTTTTAGTAGAGATGGGGTTTTACCATGTTGGCCACGCTGGTCTCGAACTCCTGACCTCAAATGATCCACCCACCTCAGCCTCCCAAAGTGCTGGGATTATAGGCGTGAGCCACCGCGCCCGGCTGCTAAGAGTACATTTACCTGTTTAATAAACTGCCAAAATGTTTTCCATCATAGCTGTAGCATTGTGTACATTCCCACCAGTAAGGTATGAGAGATTCGGTTCCTCCTCTGCAGCATTTGGTATTGTCACTATTTTTTATTTTAGCTGTTCTAATAGGTGTGTAGTGATAGCTTATTGTAGTCTTAATTTGCATTTCCCTAATGGCTAATGACGTTGAACATCTTTTAATGTGTTTATTTGCCATCTGCTTTTTTTTTTTTTTTTTTTTAGATGACAGGATCTCTCTGTGTTGCCCAGGCTGCAGTGCAGTAGCACTATCATAGCTCACTGCAGCCTGGAGCTTCTGGACTCAAGTATTCCCCCAGCCTCTGCCATCCAAAGTGCTGGGACTATAGGGACACGCCACTATGCCCAGCCATTGACATTGTTACTATGTTATGTCTTCAGATCTCTGAACATGAAATAGCTCTCTATTTCCATCTGGTTTTCATTTCTTCCACTGGCATTTTATAGTTTTCAGCACACAAGTCCTGTAAATGTTTTGCTAGATTTAAAACTATGTATTTCTCCATTTTAATTTTGAATTATTGTTAATGGTATTGTATTTTTAAATTTGGCTACCATGTGTCCATTGTTAGTATACAGAAATACATTTGATCACTGCATGTTGATTTTGTAGCCTGTAACTCTATGGAATTCAGTTATTAGGTCTAGGAGTTTTTGTATACTCCAGGAAATGTACTATGTAGATAATATCCACTGCAAATAGGACAGTTTTATTTCTCCCCTTCTAATATGTATGATTTACATGTCCTACCCCTGCCTAACTGGGCTGGCTACATCTTCCAGTTCTGTATGGATTTGCAGTGTTAAGAGTAGAAATCTTTGCCTTGCTCTCAATCTTAGGGATAAAGCATCCAATCTTCAGCATTAAGTATGATATAGCTGTAAGATTTTTGTAGATGCTTTTTAATAAGCTGAGAAAGTTCCTGTCTATTCAGTATGTTTGTGAGGGTTGTGTCAATAATGGGTTCTAAATTTTGTAAAATGCTTTTTCTGCATCAATTGATATAATCATGTGATTCTTCCTTAGCTTATTAATATGGTTATTTTCAAATATTCACACAGCCTTGCATCACTAAAATAAATTCCTCTTGGTCATGGTATATAGTTGTTTTATATACTATTGCATTACATTTGCTAACTGTGAAAGGATTTTTGTATGTATATTCATGACAGATATTGGTCTATGGTTTTCTTTTTGCACTGTGTTTGTCTGGTTTTAATAGCAATGTAATACTGGTCTTTTAGTTTGAGTTGATAGATTTCCTGGAAGAGATTGTGTAGAACTGGTATGAAACCATGTGGGCCTACAGATTTTTTTTTGCAGAATTTTAAAATTATGAATTCAATTGCCTTAATAGTGATAAGACTATTCAAATGATCTATTTCATATTGAGTGAGTTGTGGTGCTTTTATACTGTTCCTTTTATCTAAATTGTAAAACTTATACTGTTCATTTTATCTAAATTGTTTCTGGTATTGCCTTATAAATCTTTTAATGTCTTCAGAGTTTGAATTGATACCCCTTGCTTTATTTCTGATATTAGTAATGTGTATCCTCTTTCTTTTTTCCTGTTTTGCTATGTATTTGCTATTTCTTTTTTCTTCTTTCTTCAGTCAGCACCAGAAATGTTTGCAAATTTTATTGATCTTTTTCAAAGGACCAGTTTTTTGTTTTACTGATTTTTCTCTCATTTTTCTATTTTCAATTTATTAATTTCTGCTGTTATGCTTATCATTTCCTTACTCCTGCTTACTTTGGGCTTATTTTGCTCTTCTATTTCTGATTTCTTGAGCTGGAAGTTTATTGATTTGAGATTTTTCCTTTGAAAAGGAATGCATTCCGTTCTATAAATTTCCTTCATAATGCTGCTATAGTTGTGTTCTACAAATTTGATGTTATGTGTTTATTTTTCATTCAGTTTAATTTGTTTTTTAAATTTCCCTGCTGACTGCCTCTTCAACCCACAGACTACTAAGGAGTGTGTCATTTGATTTCTAGGTATTTTAAGATTTTCTTATTATCTCTATTGTTGAATTCTAGTTTCACTCTATTGTGGTCTGAGAACATACTATATTTGAAATAAATTCTCTTAAATTGTCTGAGGCTTTTTCTCTCATATATCCATGAAAATGGATGCTTAAAAAGTGATTCTGCTGTTGTTGAGTGGAATGTTCTATAAATGTTGGTTAGATTCTGTTGGTTTATAGTTTGTTGAGTTCATCTATATCTTTGGTGATTTTCTGTCTAGTTTTCTATCAGTTGTTGAAGAAGTAATGCACAAGTTTACAAATGTAGGTGGGGATTTGTCCATTTCTCCTCTCAGTTCTATCACATTTTGCTTCACCTGTTTTTCAGCTCTCTTGTTTGGTGCATACACATTTAAAACTTCTGTCTTCCTAGTGGAGTCATTCATTTTATCATTATGTAATATTCTTCTTTGTCATTGGCAATTTTCTTTTTTCTGAAGTCTACTTTATTTGATACTAATATATCTACTCCTAATTTTTTTGATTGATGCTCACATCAATAAACATTTTTCCATCCTTTTAATTTCAACTTATCTACATTGTTGTATTTGAAGGGAGTTTCTTATAAATGGCATGTATTTGAATTGTTTTTTAGCATAGTCTGCTGATCTCCTTCTTTGAATTGCTATGTTTAGACCGTTTACATTTAATGTAATTTTTCATATTTTAAGGCTTAACTCCTGCATTTTTTGCTTTCAGTATATCCTATTTTCTTTCCTTTCTCTTTTTCATGCCTTTCAGTGGCTTTGTTGAACATTTTTTAGAACTAAATTTTGCTTGTATGCAGTATTTTTGAGTGCATTTCTTTTTTTTCTTTTTTTTTTTTTTGAGACGGAGTCTCGCTGTGTCTCCCAGGCAGTGCAGTGGCGTGATCTCGGCTCACTGCAAGCTCCGCCTCCCGGGTTCACGCCATTCTCCCGCCTCAGCCTCCCAAGTAGCTGGGACTACAGGCGCCCGCCACCGTGCCCGGCTAATTTTTTGTATTTTTAGTAGAGATGGGGTTTCACCATGTTAGCCAGGATAGTCTCGATCTGCTGACCTCGTGATCCACCCGCCTCGGCCTCCCAAAGTGCTGGGATTACAGGCTTGAGCCACCGCGCCCGGCCAACATTTCTTTGTATAGTTTTTAAAATGGTTACTCTTAAGTATTACATTATATATATGTAACTTATCACATATACTGGTGGCAACACTTTACCACTTCCCTCCTTTACCACTTTCCCTCCTTTGTCAATTTACCCTTCCCCATTTGTAATATATTTATATGAAATCATCCCCTAATAGATTGAGAACTGCATTAGACATTGTTACAATGTTTTGCTTTAATGATCAAACGTTATTCAGAAAATGTATTTACTCATATTTTTATTTTTATTTTTTTATTCTTCGTCGATTTCCTACATTCCTCATTTATCATTTTCCTTCTGTTTTCAAAACTTCTGTTAACAACAGATTCTCTTAATTTTTCTTCATATGAGAATGATTTCCCCTTCACTCAGAAGAATATTTTCATTGGATACAGAATTCCAGACTGACAATTCTTTTGTCTGTGCTGGAAACATGTTGTATCACTTTCCCCTCATCTCCATGGTTTCTGACATGACGTTTGCTGTCATTCTCATTGTTTTTTCCTAAATATAATGCATCATTTCTCTTTGGCTGCTTTCAAATTTTTTTCTTATTTTTTACTTTCTATTGTTTGAAATTATTATGTTTTTTCCCCATACTCGTGTCTCTGAAGATTCATTTGTTTATTTGAAATCTATTTTCTCTCTGTCGTTCAGTTTGGGTGTTTCTCTTGTTCTGTTCTCAAGCTCACTGATTCTTTCCGCTCTCCTCTTCATTTTGCTGCTGAAGTATTCCTTGTTCTTTGTATAATGTATACATTTAAAATGGATAGTTAGACATTTCGGGGATTATCTTAGGAGACTCTGGATCTTGTCTAACCTTTCTGTTTTAACTAGCTTTCTTTGACGCTGCTCCGGCAGGGGAAGGAGAAGTTCCAGTGGGTACGTTTTTACTGTCAAGTGGGTAAATGCCCAGGTTTACTGCTTGACCTCCATTGACACCTGAGGGGGTAGCTCCTCTTTACTGTGGGGTATTAGTGAGAGTGCCAGCTCCCACCAGGGCTACACTCGTGTGTCGCTGCCTGTGAAGGAGTGGGGCATCTTGTCACTGCTCATGTGGCATCCACTAAAGCCGTATGTGGTGGCCTTCAATGCCACTGAGCAGTGGGGAAAGTTCTGACTCTCATCCAGGCTTCTCCTGCCACCACCCCAGCAGGGAGGCGGAGGGTTGCCTTATCAACACCAGCTGAGTGAAGATGGAAGTCTAGGCTCCCTGTGTGGTCTCCACTGACACTGATGGGAGGGGAGGGCTGGCTTCCTGTGGGCCCTGTGTGGTCTCCACTGACACTGATGGGAGGGGAGGGCTGGCTTCCTGTAGGCCCTCTCTGACAGCACTCTGGTAGGGGAGGAAGGGTTGAGATGCAAGTGTGGAAACCTGTGCTCTGCATTCTATATTTGCTGGTGGGGGTATGGATGGGGCCTCTACTTTTTTTCTGTAATGTGTGGTGAGAGTAGAGTGTCAATTATCTAAAAGTGTTTGGTTTGTCAGGGTTGCCCCTTTCCTAGTCTTGTGGCTAGAGAGAAAACTTTACTTAGACTCTTGTTGTTGTTGTTCTGTGTCCAGTGGTGTTCCCAGGTTGGCAGCTTTTCCACTTTCCAGTCCAAGGTATCTGAAGTAAAAATAAAACTCATCACCATGTCATTTTCCAAATTTTAAGCTGTACTTATCAGGAGAAATCTAGAAATGTACCCCTACTCCATTATTACAGTCATCAATTGGTTGAGATTGATTGATTAAAGATGCCAAGGTAATGCAGTAGGGAAAATACTGACTTTTCTGGTGCTGAAACATAATATCAAAATGAACATAAAAATCAGAATGAACCTTGGCCTTTACTACGCTATATACAAAATTAACTCAAAATGAATCTTAGACCTAAATGTAAGAATTCCAACTATAAAAATTCTTTTTTTTTTTTTTTTTTTTTTGAGACGGAGTCTCACTGTGTCTCCCAGGCTGGAGTGCAGTGGCGTGATCTCGGCTCACTGCAAGCTCCGCCTCCCAGGTTCACGCCATTCTCCCGCCTCAGCCTCCCAAGTAGCTGGGACTACAGGCGCCCGCCACCGTGCCCGGCTAATTTTTTGTATTTTTAGTAGAGACGGGGTTTCACCATGTTAGCCAGGATAGTCTCGATCTCCTGACCTCGTGATCCACCCGCCTCGGCCTCCCAAAGTGCTGGGATTACAGGCTTGAGCCACCGCGCCCGGCCTATAAAAATTCTTAAAAGAAAAACTAAGATATCTTTTTTCTATAAATAGAGAGATGGGGTTCCACTGTGTTGCCCAGGCTGGTCTTGAACTCCTGGGTTCAAGTGATTCTCCCACCCTGACCTCCCAAAGTGCTGGGATTACAGGCATGAGCCACCATGCCCGTCCTAAGATAATACCTTAGTGACTATGAATTTGGCAAATATTTATTAACTACAATATAAAAGTCCAAGTTATGATTGATAGAAAAAAGTTAGTAAATGGAACTTATTCAGAATAACAGTTTTGCTTTTCAAAGATACAGTAACAAAAATGAAAAGATAAATCAAAACCTATATCCAACAAAAAAATTGTGTTTAGAATCTATAAAGAACTCTTATAACTTAATTTCAAAAAGACAAGCAACCCAGTTAAAATTGAGGTCAGCTGTGGGGGCTCACGCCTGTAATCACAGCATTCTGGGAGGCCAAGGTGGGCAGATCACATGAGGCCAGGAGTTCAAGACCAGCCTGGGCAACACGATGAAATTCTGTCTCTACTAGAAATGTAAAAAGTAGCTGGGATTACAGATGTGCATGGTGGTACACATCTGTAATCCCAGCTACTCAGGAGGCTGAGGCATGAGAATCACTTGAACTCAGGAAGCGGAGGTTGCAGTGAGCCAAGATTGCACCACTGCACTCCAGGCTGGGCAACAGAGTGAGACTCTGTCACACATACACAAAAAAGAGCAAAATATTTAAGCAAATACTTCAGTATAAAACATATACAAATGGCCAATGAGCATACGAAAAGATTCTCAACATCATAAGCCATAAGGGAAATGCAAATAAATACCGCAAGGAGGTACCACTATATACCCACTAGAATAGCAAAAATGAAGTTTGCCCATAGCCACGTGTGAGCAAGGATGTGAAGCAACCAGAGCTCTCCATGTATTGCCAATTGGAATTAAAAATAAAACAATCACTTTGGAAAACATTTTGGCTGCTTCTTAAAAACTTAAATATACACCAACCATAAGACCCGATAATCCAATTCCTAGGCACTTACCCAAGAGAAACGAAAGACTCACATACAAATATTCATAGCAGCTTATTTGTGATACTCCTCAACTGGAAACAACCCAAATGTCCATCAAGAGCTGAAAGGATAAATACATTTTTATGTATTCATTCAATGGAATATTACTCAGCAAGAAAAATGATTGAACTGTTGGTATATGCAACAACTCGATTACAATGGGTAAATCTCAAAATAACTACGCTCTTTTTTTTTTTTTTTTTTTTTAAGAAAGACCGAGGCTCGCAGCTGTAATCCCAGCACTTTGGGAGGCTGAGGCAGGCAGATCGCCTGAGGTCAGGAGTTCAAGACTAGCCTGGCCAACATGGTGAAGCCTTGTCTCTACTAAAAATACAAAAATTAGCCGGGTGTGGTGGTGGGTGCCTGTAATCCCAGCTACTCGGGAGGCTGAGGCTAGAACCCAGGAGGCGGAGGTTGCAGTGAGCCGAGATGGCATCATTGTACTCCAGCATGGGTGACAGAGAGAGACTCCATCTAAAAAAAAGAGACCAAAAAAGACGTATGTATTGTATGATCCCATTTATGTAAAATTCTTTAAAATACAAACCAAAGAAGGTCAGCTTGCCTGGGAACGGGGGATTATGAGGGACTGTGAGGAAACTTATGTGGATGATGGATATAGTTTTTATCTTGATTGGGGTTATCACTTCATCAGCCTCATCAAATTGTGTAATTTAAATTTATGCAGTTGGCATCAGTCAATTATACCTCAATAATACTGGCTGCAAAATAGCTCATGGATTTGTGCTGAGGATTAAATGAGACAACATGCAGAGCAAGTACATAAGTGTGTCATTTGGTTTTTCTTCCCTTCTTCCTCCACCTCCTTCTTCCCCCATCTCTACATTTGAAATTAAGTGACTAAGGTGCAAAGAAGAACGTTTCCCCTCCTTCTGCGTGGAGCTTGACAGAGTGTTCTGAACACCACAGATATTTCCTCAAAGCTGAGCCCAACTGTAGCAGTGAGAGCACATTCATTATGTTGGTTTACAGTCAGAGGCACAGAGTAAGGAAAACATTGCTGCTAGGACTTTCATTGAAGTTTTTTGTTTGTTTGTTTTTTGGTTTGTTTGTTTTTTTGTTTTTGAGACAGAGTCTTGCTTTGTCACTCAGGCTGGAGTACAGTGGCGCGATCTCGGCTCACTGTAACTCCCGCCTACCAGGTTCAAGTGATTCTCATACCTCAACCTCCCGAGTAGCTGGGATTACAGGGATGCACCACCATGCCCAGCTAATTTTGTGTTTTTAGTAGAGACAGGGTTGCACCATGTAGGCCAGGCTGGTCTCAGACTCCTGACCTCAGGTCATCAACCTGAGGTCACTTTCTCAGCCTCCCAAAGTGCTAGGATTACAGGCGTGAGCCACCAGCCACTGAGCCCCGCCACACTGAAGTACTTTAAAGGACATTCTAGCCCCCATTTTCTCACTGTTGATTCCTTTCTACTGACTTCACTACATTAAGCCCTTGTCTTCATTTTTCTGTTCATTCTACATCTACTCTATTGGGTTCTGTTGGGATTTGTCTTGAAATCCTTTATAATTCCTAATTTCTGGCCTATTTTTCATGTACTTGTCACAAGAGACTTTAAGCAAATTAACATAATTTAAAAATATAGTGTTAATATTTTATTCAAAGACAACAGCATTTTTGACAATAGCTGTTCATTATTCTGTTTGTCTAACTTCGTCCTTCCCTTCCTCTAGCTCCCCTTTCTTTCCTGGTGAATCATTACATAAACGCGTAGACGCACTCTGACAACTGTGGGATATCAGCGTGTGGGTGGGAGGACAGTGACTCACGGCCTATGAATAGTGAGTTCTGAAAAGTCAGATGCATGGTGCACAAGCGGGAGTTTAATCAGCATTACTGGAAAATGATTCAATCTGATTAACTGGACTTACCGGGTAGAGTCAACCATCCACAAACTTTTGTTCATCGCCTGCTTGAGACGAGGCAAGCACTGTAATGTGCTCTTAGGAGATGGAACTCATAAATGCTTGTAGAATCTTAACATGTTCATGTCACCAAGGAGCACGCACATTAAAAAGCCGTTTTCATTCTGTTTTGCACCATCTGACACCTGGACATTATAGCTGAATGGGATTTATTATAGAATTCCTCAGCAGAATCCAGTAGCCCTATGAATCCTAAACTAAAATGTGTCATCCCATAGAGGCTCTGTGTTGATTTTGCAAGGAATTCCATTAATTTGACAGTGTCCTATATCACATACCCCTTGGTAAAGCCCATGTAGGTACGTGACCTGGTTATAATATTTATTGTTTAAATTGTTTACTTAACTAATTAAATTATGTTACTTTCCTGTAAGAATAACAGGAATATCCAAGATGAGGCTTACTTTAGACCTTAACATTTCTTTTAAAAGACGGAGAAAGGCTATTCCATCTGAGCAAATACTTGTGGAGAACCTTGGGTTTACCTCATTGTAAACAGTCATTCACGAATTCTATGTAGATTTCTTTTTCTTTTTTTCTTTTTTCTTTAAGATTTTTTTTTTTTCTATAGAGACAGGTGCTTACTTTCTTGCCCAAGCTGCTCTCAAATTCCTTGGCTCAAACAGTCCTCCCAGCTTGTCCTCCTAAAGTGCTGTGACTGTAGGCACGAGCCACCTGACCCAGCCTCTATGTATATTTCCGAAGGTGGCCTCAGGTCACCGGTGACAGCATATAATTCAGCTGGAATCCCTTCCAGATTTTATCTATCCTAATGTAATTGAAAATATTTTGGCTTAGAGCAGTGTCTTGTTACTTGCAGTAATGATCAAATCCTTTGGCATTTGCTTAAATCATTCAGTGACTGTGTGTGTCAATGTTATGCTCCACACCTGTTGTTCATCTTGATACAAAAGAGATGAGGATTAATTGGACAACTCTGGGAGAAAGATCATAAAAGCAGCCTTTAACCCTTGAAGATAGAGTGGCATCTTCATTTCTGTAGGCACCCAGCCAATATTTGGTGAGGGAATGAATTGGCAAATGTGTGGGCCATGATCACGGCTGCGATTTGCTGCCATGATCCTCCCAGTAGCCTGTCTTCATGGTGCTGTCTGGGGTTAGCCATCTTTTGGTCCCATCCCCAGGCACCAAGCAGAGACTGATCTCATTAGCTGTAGCTGCCTATTCTCAGATTCCACATTTCCTTTAAGGCCCATGAATGACAGCAGAAGTTCTAAGGCACAAAAACAGAGAAAGATCAAAGGGAAAATGAAAAGAATAAAAACTCAAAGAAGGACCATGAGGAAGGAGAAAAAGGAAAAGAACAGCAGAGGCAGGGAAAAAGAGGGTGACTGAACTAAAGAGACTGGTGGGAAGAAAGGGGAAGACAGGACAGACACTGCTTGGAGGATGAGAAGTTGGCATTTGCCCAGAGGGTGGGAGGACGTGGAAAGTCAGGGAAGAGACTCAGGAGAAACCACAGATGACCAGGGCATTGAGAGCAGCCCACTAACTCCTGAGCAGACGAGGGTCCCTGGCCAGCTCTGCATTTCAGCCCTCACAATAGAGTAGATAAATGTGTCCTCTTTGCCTTAGATGCCACTTATAGTCTGACCCAAATGAAAGAGAGAAGAGGAATGAGACTCTCTCCTCTTAGGTTCCATTTTACCAAACCTTGGCTCACAGCCCAGATCTTGGAAACAGGCCATCTCTGATCAAGCAGTGCAGCCTGCAGACGAAGAACAGATCTGAGCTTGGCTCAACTAAAAGGGCGCAAAACAAAGGCAGCAGGAGTCTGCAAAAAACAAAAACAAATCCCAGACCCCAAACTGCCCAATCCATTTCTTTTAAGTAGTTCAGAGCCCTGCCCTCTGAGGATAAATTCAGAAAGAAGCTCCATGGCTCCTATTTCAACTCAGGCATTCAGGAGATGGACTGGCCTGCCTAAAGTTTGCACAATTAGTGGTGAAAGTAGAAAAGGACATTAGGGGTCCTCAATTCTAAGCTGTGTTAAACTTTTTCTTTGATCTTTTTGCCTTCATTAAAAAAAAAAAAACTAATACACTCTGTTACAAACTCATGATTGTTTTAAAATCACCATTACCGCTTACCCACTTCATGCAAAAGCTTGGAGCACTTTGAGAGATCATCCTAAGTGTCTAGCACCACCAGGCAAAGACCTCATGGAACACGCAATCTAAATTATTCAAGTGCTCAGTAAAGATGATGCAGACACGGTGCTGAAAATCCCATGTGGGCTGATAGTCTCCAACCCTGCATCTTCACACTGCTTCTCCATGGAGGAGGGGAGATTCATTCGTAGAATTAGTTGCCACTGAGTGGGTAAGAGCTATCATGAGACCAAATTCTTGATTAAAGGATGAAAAAGGGGAGAAAAAAATATGCTGAACGAATGACCAGCCTAAGAAATTTTATACCTTATGAAGACTTGAGCCTCCAAGGTAGATTTAGATGCCCAAGTAATTGATCAACATTTGGTTTGTGACTTTATACTGGTGTTTTTGTGCCTTATATTGTGAATTTTTTATCCAATGTAAGTATCAAATACATGCTTTTCTTGCCGTTCTGTTACTCAATTCAACTCAACTCAGTAAATGTTTATTGACTCTCTTCCCTGTCCAAGACCCTGTTGTGCTGCTTTTTTTTTTTTTTTTTTTTTTTTTTGACACTGAGTTTCACTCTTGTCACCCAGGCTGGAGTGTGCTGGCACGATCTCAGCTCACTGCAGCCTCTGCCTCCCAGGTTCCACTGATTCTCCTGCCTCAGTCTCCCAGGTAGCTGGGATTACAAGCACCTGCCATCACACCTGGCTAATTTTTGTATTTTTAGGAGAGACAGGGTTTCACCATGTTGGCCAGACTTGTCTCAAACTCCTAACCTCAGGTGATCCACCCTCCTTGGCCTCCCAAAGTGCTGGGATTACAGGCGTGAGCCACCGTGCCCGGCCTGTTGTGCTGATTTTTGTGGGGAATTAGAGATGAATATAAGAGGTCCTCTGCTTTCAGGGTATCAGAATGGCTTATTCTCTTTTCTACTGTAAATTTCTGATGGATCAAAGTAAGAGTTTAATTTAAACGAAGACCAAGAAACAAGATGGTGGAACTTTAAACTTTTCTCTTTTAGTAAGAGACCCTAGAAACTACAGCCCCTTCCAACCAACATGATACTTGGTTGTGGTGCCCTGCTGGAGCCCTTCCTCAAGTCCCGGAAGCTGTGACTGGCATTGTGAACTGGTTCACCCAGTATGAGCTCTCTACGACAGTCTCTCCTGCCCACCACTACTGTGAAAGGGCAGCTTTTCTGGTAGAGGACATGTGTACCTGTTGGAGGGAGCCTAGGGGAAAGCTTTCTTGTTAACAGAGCAGACACTGCTGGTGCCCCCCTTGCCCAACTTTGTGCTGCCTGCCACGCAGTTTCAATTCCCAGAGTGTGTCAGTCATCTTGTGACTATGAGATAAAGACCAATGGAATGACAGAGATACCAATTGAACCCTGGAGAGGCTCAACCCCAGCCAACAGCTATCAATTTTCATATTCCTCATTTCCTGAGAAAAGGAAATCCTAATTGGTATAAGCAAAATTTTAAAGGCAATGTTGTGTAATGGTTGATGACAGCAGCTCTTGAACAAGACTTCCCAGATTCAGATACCAACAGTACCACTTACTAGCTGGGTTCGCTGGAGCAAGTCACTTAATCTACCTCTGCCTTGATTTTCTCACGTGCAAAATGGCGGTCTCTTTGGCTTTGAGGGCTTTCCTGGTACCAAAGTGCCACAGACAACATTGCTCCATTGGAAAAAAACGTTTCAATTCACAAACCACCATGGTGTTGTTTTCTTAGCTTCAGAAAAAAGCACCAGTGAGGAGACTTGGGTTTTGCCACATATTTCAGATTAATACACACAAGAAAATGTGAGGCGGCTATGGTCATATTATAGGTATTAAGATCAATATTGGGTGCCATGTGTCTATACGTGCAGCCAAGGTTTCTTTCACTTTAGTGATTTAAAATGGTAATATTTTAGATATTATTAACATTTCCTCCTTTTTTCCAAAACAATTTTATATTGAAAAATGTAATAATGTAAAAGTGTAAGTTATCCCTAAATTTAAGACAGAGGAGGGACAGGACTTGGCTTCAGTTCACCTTCACTAGAACATTGTTTCATGCATGCCCACTGATCACAAAATCCACACCACCACTTCACTACTAGTAGTCCTTTTACTTAAAGAATTCCAGGAACTGGCCTTAGGAGATCCAAAATATGGAGCCAAGGTTGTGGAGTGTTCCAGCACAAGAAGGAATGTTGAACAATTGATTTATAACCTTGTTGCCACCAGTCAGACCACCAGGTGGCCCATTACTCAAGATAACCATCACGACCAGATATGCTGACCTGTGTACCCTACCCCTCACGTACTGTGCCCAACCCAGCCTATATACCCTATCCCTGATGTCAGTTTCCATCCTTTGGGGGGGGGAAAAAAAAAAGCCCTACTGGGCTTTTTTTTTTTTTTTTCAGAGAGTCAGCCAGATAGTTCTCTCTCTCTCTCTCCCTCCCTCTCCCTCCCTCCCTCTCTCTCTCTCTCTCTCTCTCTCTCTCTCTCATGCTGCCTCCCTTATGCCCCAGCATAAGCTCCAGTGAAGCCTTGTCTGGGAAGACTCTCTGATCTCATGTCAATTTCTGTTGCATTCAGAGCCCAAGAAGGTCGGTAACAACTGATCTATGCAATCTCAATAAAAATCCCAGTGAGCTTTTTAAAGGACATTATTAATGTAATTCTGAAATTTAAATGGAAATGCAAAGAACTAAGAATAGTTAAGACACCCTTAAAAAAGAACAGTGAGGGAGGGTTTTCTCTTCCACATATCATGATCTATTATAAAGCTGTAATAGCTCAGATGGTGGCATGATACTGTTCCCAAGGATAGACAAATAGACTCATGACAAATGGAACAGATAGCCTGGAAACAGACCAATGCATATGTTAACCCTTGATTTTTGAAAAGGTGGTACCTCAAACAATGGGGAAAAAATGATATTATTTTATATAGATAGTGTTGGGTCTGTTGTATTATATACCCTTTTGAAAACAGAATTAAAGTTGACCTCCTTACATAAAAAAATCAAGCTCAGGTAGACTGTAGACGTAAATATAAAAGGCAAAACAACATATTTTCAAGGAGGTAATAAAGGAAAATATTTTCACGGCCTTGAGTGTAGAGAAAGATTTCTTAAATAGGAAACAAAAAGGGCTAATCATAAATAAAAAGATAAATCATTCAAATCACATTTAAATTAAGAATGTCCATTCCTTAAAAGGCACCATTAAGAGAGTGAGAAGGCAAGCCACAGAGAGAGAGAGATTTGCAATTCATGTAACCAGCAAAAGACTCAGATCCAGAATCTCAAAAGCATCCCTAATGAATCCATAAGAAAAGACAGACTATACTATGGAAAAATGAGCAAGTGATCCAGAGATTTCTCAAAAAATGTACTGTCCTAAATGGGCAATAAACTTATGAAAAGGTTCTCAATCTTGTTAGTAGTAATTGGGAAATGCAAATTAAACTACAATGAGAAAGACGGCCAATCACAAGTGTTTGGTGAGGACGTGGAGCACACTGTTGCTGGAGCACAAGTTACTGCCACTTTGTTTTCTGTTTCTTGGGGGCAATGGAGTCTTACTCTTTTCATCCAGGCTGGAGTGCAGTGGCATGATCTCGGCTCATTGCAACCTCTGTCTTCTGGGTTCAAGTGATTCTCCTGCCTCAGCCTCCCGAGTAGCTGGGATTATAGGTGTGTATCACCAACATGCTCAGCTAATTTTGGATTTTTAGTAGAGACAGAGTTTCACCATGTTGGCCAGACTGGTCTCAAACTCCTGGCCTCAAATGGTCTGCCCACCCCGGCCTTCCAGAGTGCTGGGATTACAGGCACGCGCCACCATGCCCGGCTAATGTTTCACCATGTTGGTTAGGCTAATCTCAAACTCCTGACCTCAAGTGATCTGTCTGCCTTGGCCTCCCAAAATGCTGGGATTACAGGTGTGAGCCACTGTACCTGGCCAGTTACTCTCACTTTGGAAACCATCTGACTGTGTTACTGGAGTTAGAAATAAGTATCACTATGCCTAGGGTGACCATATTTTGAGAGTAAATGTAGGCTTTTACCAGATAGGACAACAGGCATAAATTGGGATTGTTCCCAGCAAACTAGGATGTGTGCTCACATCACTTGTGGTATATTCTCTTACCCAGCAATGCCACTTGTAGGAACAACAAGACACAGGCCCAAGCAGACCCAGAGCAGCATCCCATGTAAGAGCCCCAAACTAGAAACAATCCAAATGCCTATCCACTTAGAGTGTATACATAAATTGTGGTGTATTCATACAGCAAAACATTAGACAATTAGGAATATATCAGCTAAAGATACGTGAAACAGTATGCTGACTCTCACACAGTATTGAGAAAAATGTGAGATACAAAAAAAGTGCATATTGTATAATTTCAGGCAACATAACATAAACCATACTGCAGTAAGTCAGGATAGTGTCATGGTAGCAGACAGTCTAATGCCTTCCCTAAAAGATGTCCACACACCAATCCCCAAAATCTATGAACATGCTACTTTTGAGGAAAGAGCTTTTATCTGAAGAATGCAAGTCCTTTTAATTATCAGGCTCAGAGAGACCTTAAAATGAGGCAGCAATTGTGTCCTGCTTCCCCCCATAAGCTAGGTGTTCATCTCATGAAACTGCTTGCTGTTGCCACAAGTAGCCATAAATTAACCTAATAATGCCACACCAGACACTATAATGCACAGCCTAAAGCTTAACAATGGATAGCCAATCACTAATCAATGTTTTTCCTGTAAACTAATGAGAATTCCTAACAAACAACTTTGTATCAGCCCACTTCCTGCCCCCTTTTTTGCATTAAAAAATCCACTAGGAACTGCGGCTGATCTGAGTGTATATTCAGGGCTACTTGAATTCCTGCCCTCAAGCTTGGCCCCAGTGAACTTAATTTTGTATCAGCTTTTTCCTTTCAGGCTGGCACCTTATATGGCAAAACCGACTTTGCAGATGTGATTAAGGTTGAAAACTGTGAAATGGAGAGATTATCCTGGACTATCCCAAGGGCCTAGTGTAATCTCAAGAGTCCTTAGAAGTGAAATAGGGAGGCAGGAGAGTCAGAATCAGAGATGTGACAACTGAAGTCATGTCAGAGTGATGCCATGAGAGAAAGACTTGACTGACCATTGCTGGCTCCAAAGACAGAGATGGGGCCATGACCCAAGCAATGTGTGTAGAGTGTGGAAGCTGGAAAAGGCAAGGAAATGGATTATTCCCTATGGCACCAAGAAGGAACGTACCCCTGCCCACACGTTGGTTGTAAACCCATGGATACCATTTCAGCCTCCTGACCTCCAGAACTGTGAGACTAATTAGTGTGTTAAGGTATTAAATTCATGCTAATTTGTTATAATAGGGTCAGGGAGGAAAATAACTTCCCTCTAAATAGTTCTTAGCTGGGACTCATTGTAACAAAAAACTGACTAACAAGAGAAAAACGACTATATAGCCAACTATATAGCCATGTGTCATGTAACAATAAGGTCACGTGCTGAGGAATGCATTATTAGGTGATTTCGTCCTTGTGTGAGCATCATAGAGTGGACTTACACAAGTCTAGATGGTACAGCCTACTTCACCCTAGGCAATATGGTATTGTCAGAGGCGTTTGAACCAGAGCGACTCCATCCTGAATGAGGGCTGGAAAAAATGAGGCTGGGACTTGCTGGGATGCATTTCCACAAAGTTAGGTATTCCTAGCCTCCAGATGTTTACAGTTAAGGGAACAGATGGATAACATTTACTAAACGTCCCAGACTTAAGCGTGTCCTGATATCCCAATATCTTGAGAACAGAAGCATTCCTAATTTTGCTTTAAAAATAATAATATTGATTCTTGCAAAATATAGTCATTAAGAAAATCCTTTATCACAAATCCTTATAGCAGAACACATCTCCCCATGATCTTATTTTATCCTGTATATTAATATATACAAGCGCTGTACCTAGGGTGAGTGCATTCCTCCTGTTACTATCAGGAATGCCCTGCTGTTTCATGGCATAGCCATTCTTTATTCTTTTAGTTTTTTTTTTTTTTTGAAATGGAGTTTTGCTCTTGTTGCCCAGGCTGGAGTGCAGTGGCGCCATCTCAGCTCACTGCAACCTCTGCCTCCAGGGTCCAAGGGATTCTCCTGATTCAGCCTCTCAAGTAGCTGGGATTACAGGCATGCATCACCACACCCAGCTAATTTTGTATTTTTAGTAAAGATGGGGTTTTACCATGTTGGTCAGGATGATTTCAAACTCCTGACCTTGGGTGATCCACACACCTCGGCCTCCCAAAGTGCTGGGATTACAGGCGTGAGCCACCGCACCTGGCCTGTTCCTTTACTTTCTTAATACACTTGCTTTTGCTTTTCGCCATGGACTCTCCCTGAATTCTTTCTTGTGCGAGATCCAAGAACCCTCTTTTGGGGTCTGGATCAGAACCCTTTCCAGTAATGGTATAGCCCATTGCTCCAAAGACAGAGACTATTTCCAGGAACCCCAGAGCTCCCTCCTTTTGCAAGATGGGTTTTCTTATTGCTCCTGTAGAAGACGAGAATATGCCACCCCAAAATATGTCTCTTTCGCATAAGGATTAGTTTGACCTGTACAGCCCATAAACCTGTACAGAATGTTACTATACTGAGAACTATAGGCAATCGAAACACAATGGTAAGTATTTGTGTATCTAAATGTAGAAGATGTGCAGTAGAAATGTGGTATAAAAGCTCCAGGATAATCTTATGGGGCCGCCATCAGATATGTGGTCCATTGTTGACGGAAATCTAGTTATGCGGCACTGACCCTGTCAACATAAACACGTCAAATATACATGGGAGATACCTAGGGAAAAATGAGAAATCTCAAAGAGATGCCTTAGTATTTGGTCTTAAATACCATCTCAAGCTAAAAACAGGGAAAGAAGGGTGTGGGGGAGGCCAGTCATGGCGAAGTGCCTAGGAAAAGCACCGGACCCAAGAGTCAGGCTTGCTACGCAGATTTCAGCGGCTGCCTCTTCATTGATAAGAATCCTCTTTCTCTTCCTGGTACAGAAAAGGAGACACATCCAAGCAAATGGAGATTTTCTCTGCAAACGTAAATTTCCCCTCACAAAAGGGTCACTTCGACTTTGTTTTCAGAGTTTCTCCTGTGTCTGCAGTTTCACAAAATAACCAGGTCAAACTAATCCTTATGCGAAAGAGACATATTTTGGGGTGGCATATTCTTGTTTTCTACAGGAGAAATAAGAAAACCCATTTAGCCATCTTTCAAAAGGAGGGAGCTCTGGGGTTCCTGGAAATAGTCTATTTTTGAATCTATGTGATCATCTTACGTGCTCCTTATCTCATAAGGTATATTTATATTTTGTCTGCTTTTCTGTGTGTCATAGTGCACATGCACACACGCACACACACGTGCGTTTTAAAAACCTACTTAACAAGAAAAAAACACAAGCCACTCAAAGGCACCCACAATATCTTCACTGCCCCCAGGTCTAGTCATAATAGTCAGTCAGGAAGTCGCCAGTTCTACTCATGCTTCAGAATTAAGTGAAAGAAACGCAAATCTGACACAAGACAAGCTTTTGGGTGCCTCACTGAAGAAACTGTAGCAAATAACTACCGAATGAGAAGATCTGAAATGTTGTCTTTTCTTTTTTAATTAAGCATTCTCTGTAGGAGATGAGGTTAATGAGTGTCTAGCACAGTGCCTGGCACATACACCCACACTAACTCCCAATGTCGAATCTGAGAGTTTGAGGATTTCTTTTTTTGCTGTTCGGGGATTCTGTAAGGCAGATGAGAAAAGAAAATAAATACTAAGTCCCCCACCCAACTAAATCGACCCCCTCTTGGCCAAGGGGACTCCGGGGAAACCTTAGAAACTGCGTTCCTCTCCGTGATGGAACTGGAGGTGGGACACGCCTCAGTGTGCCCTTCCTCAGTAACCTTAAACCAGAATTCTCTCAGAAGAGGAAGCAGAACCCCGCGCTGGAAAACAGGAAGTGGACAACTCATTCCTTTATCGCCTTTAGCCAATCACCTGAGGCCAGGATCGGACTCCCCTCCCTCTTTAGTCTCAGCGTGACAGCCCAGCAGTTTCACAATGCACCCCTTCCTGATAACTGACCACCATTTCTGGTCTGGTTTTGGCTGAATCTCAGAGGATGCACAGTGAGGGGCTTTGTGTCCTCTGCTTCACCTTTTGACATCAGAGGGCCAAAATCTCTACCCTCAGATCTTGCCACCACCACCATTTTTTGAACGTGAGACCCATGAAAAGGCATGAAGCTCAGCTGCATATGTACACATGTCTCTCCTTTCATAAATATTCATGACTCCTCCAATAGCTTATTGAATATGCATATCCATCCCCTGACTCACCTCCCTCTACCCTCCCATTCCTGCTCCCTCTACTCTTCCCTCAAAGTGCTTGCTCTCTGCCTGCGCTGGAGGCTACCCTTCCCAGCCTGCAGGATGGCCACGTGGTATGAGAAATAAAGCTCTCCTTTCCAAACGTATGAACCTCAACAAATCTTCAGCTGACACAGGGAATCAGCACTCAGGCCTCACTTTACCAGCAAAAGAGGTTTCTTCTTGCACTTCATAGCACATACAGTATTTTGTCTCAACTACTACCTTGATGTTTGAAAACTTTTTGCTTTGTGAAAATTACTTGATTTAGGCACATTCCATGTAGAAAATGCCAAATTGAAAGGTTCAAAAAGAAGCCATTCTTGTCAATCAGAGAAAGCCATATAGGAAAAAAGAAACTAGAAAAGGTTATGCCACAGCCATTTGCCCTATTAAAGCAAACTCAAAATACTCAAAATTGAGATTTAAAGTATTAGTGATGCTGGTAATTATAAAAGGGTTTTCTGGCCCACTATGTTCCTCCTGCACGTTTATTAAGAAAATTACAGAAGACTGAGAGTGGGAGCAGGTCGTTTCACTTGTAGTCAAGTATGATAGTTAGTCTTGGGTGTCAGTTTGATTGGATTGAAGGACGCCTAGATGTCTGGTAAAGTATTGTTTCTGGGTGTGTCTGTGAGGCTGCTGCCAGGGGAGATTGACACTTGAGTCCGTGGACTGGGAGAGGAAGACCCTCCCTCAATGTGAGTGGGTACCCATCCAATTGGCTGCCAGCAGGGTAGAAAAAGCAGGCAGAAGAAGGTGGGATAAGCTGGCTTGCTGAGTCTTCCGGCTTTCATCTTTTCTCCCATGCTGGATGCTTCCTTCTGTCCCTCCTGTCCTTGGACCTCAGACTCCAGGTTCTTCGGCCTTTGGACTCTTGGATTACACCAGTGGTCTGCCAGGGGCTCTCGGGCCTTCGGCCACCAACTGAAGGCTGCACTGTCTGCTTCCCTGCTTTTGAGGCTTTTGAACTTGGACTGAGCCACTACTGGCTTTTTTTCTTCCCCAGCTTGCAAGCGGCCAATTCTCCCTAATGAACTCCCTTTCATATATAAATATATTTTATTCTGTTCCAAGAACCACCCTAGCTCCACTGAAGGGCCTCACATATATCCACAAAATGACCGTGTCTATCTTACTGCTGCTGCTGTGAGTCAGTTATATGTGGGTAGGAGTGCACAGGTGCAAAACTTCCCTCACATTTACTACATGCTAAAGCAATCAAGAGCAAGTTGAATGTACAATTACTTTTAAAAACAAATAATAGTCAAGTTATAATCATATAAGGTGGGGTGGTGAGAAAAGAAAAATAAGTTTTAACTGAGGAATACAAGTTCTTGTAAATTACCAGGCCTAGAGACATTAAAATGAAACCACAGTCACCTCCTCCTCCCTGCTTTGAGCTATGTTTTCATCTCCTGAAACCATTTGCTATTGCCACAGGTAGCTCTAAATTCACCAAATAGTGGCCAAGATATACCAGGCACTGTAAACCACAGCGTAAAGCTTAGCCGTGGATAGCCAATCACTAATCAACGTTATTTCTGTAAATCAATGGGCATTCCTAACGAGCAACTTTGTATCAGCCTACTCCTTGTCCTTTTCTGCCTTTAAAACCTGCCTGTGGTCAGGTGTGCTGGCTCACACCTGTAATCCAAACCTGCCTGTGGTCAGGTGTGCCGGCTCACACCTGTAATCCAAACCTGCCTGTGGTCAGGTGTGCCGGCTTACACCTGTAATCCAAACCTGCCTGTGGTCAGGTGTGCTGGCTTACACCTGTAATCCAAACATTTTGGGAGGCTGAGACAGGCAGACAGCTTAAGCTCGGGAGTTCAAGATTAGGCTGGGAAACATGGCAAAACCTTGTCTCTACAAAAATAAATAAACAAATAAAACCCACAAAAATTAGCCAGGCATGGTAACATGTGCCTGAAGTCCCAGCTACTTGGAAGTCTGAGGTGGGAGGATCACCTGAGCCCAGGAAGTTGAGGCTGCAGGAAGTCATGATCGCAACACTGTACTCCAGCCTGGGCAACAGAGTGAGACCTTGTCTCTCTAAATAAATAAGTAACTTTAAAAATAAATACATTGGCCAGGTGCAGTGGCTCATGCCTATAATCCCAGCACTTTGGGAGGCCAAGATGAGTGAATTGCTTGAGCTCAGGAGTTTGAGACCAGCCCGGGCAACACAGCAAAACCTCATCTCTACAAAAAATATAAAAAATGAGCTAGGCCTGGTGGTATGCACCTGTGGGCCCAGCTACTCAGGAAGCTGAGGTGGGAGGATCATTTGAGCCTGGGAGGCGGCAGTTGCAGTGAGCCAAGATTGAGCCACTGCACTGCAGCTTGGGTGACACAGTGAGACTCTGTCTATAAATAAATAAATCTGCTTGTAACAAAGGCCAAAGGGAGCTCGGAGCCAGGGTTACATGCATTTGAGTCTTCTGGGCAGCTGTCTTCACTTTGGCTCAAGTAAGCTCTTTTAATTATGTTTTGTGCCTCAGCCTCTTTCTTTTAGTTTGACAGGGAAAGAAGAACCTAGTGTTATTTCTATTCCACAGTTTCAATTAAGGCAGCTATGTATGCCTAATACACAAAAGCTAGAGAAGAGCATATTTGCAAAGAGTCGTATTCAAGTTAGGGGATTACAGATGATTGATTTTTTTTGTATTGTTCACACCTGCCATAATTATATTACATTGATTTTTACAGTTAAATAAAGAAGACTTATTGCTTTATGAAGGAATTTCGCCATAAGATTCCTTTAATATCAAACACCCCATTTGCAAAATAATTCAATTGCAAACATTTAATTTTAAAAAACAGTATTTGACGCCTGTAATTCCAGCACTTTGGGAGGCCGAGGCGGCCGGATCACAAAGTCAGGAGATCGAGACCACAGTGACACCCCGTCTCTACTAAAAATACAAAAAATTAGCCGGGCGCGGTGGCGGGTGCCTGTAGTCCCAGCTACTCAGGAGGCTGAGGCAGGAGAATGGCGTGAACCCGGGAGGCAGAGCTTGCAGTGAGCCGAGATCGCACCACTGCACTCCAGCCTGGGCGACAGAGCGAGACTCCGTCTCAAAAAAAAAAAACAAACAAAAAACAACAGTATTTGAGTAGTGCACACACTGCATGCAATAGGGTATGTCTATCCCCTGTCAAGCTTTATGAAGAAAGAACCAAACAGGTGAGACTCTGGTCACTGTATTCTGGGCTGTTTAATTTCAGGGCTTAAGTACCTTGTCTGGGATTTTGGGTAAGACATCTGCTTATCTTGGCATGGCCTGTTCTATTTTTGGTGTTCAAAAGAGAATTGGGATTGTATCATCTGGGACATACATATAAAAGAATGTGCTTTTCTTGCCAACAATGGAGCTGGTGAATTTTCTTTAAAGCACTCTAGTCCTAAAAAAAAAAGGAAAAAAAAGAAAAAAGTTCTCTTTAATATATACTGCATGTTCAGACTAAGCAGTAGGTTTTAAAAAAGAGAAGAGGATATTGCAGACTGAAGTCGGCAGACATGCTTTTTAACGCAGAGTCAGCTTCTGACATATGTCAACACTGTTTTCTGCAGGGGATGGAGGCAAGAGAAGCTTCCACAGCCCTGTCATGAGGTGCTTCCTGCTCACCCTCTCTATCTAATGGCCTGGCGTTGTTTTTTGTTGACAGCGTTGAGGCTAACGGCATGATTGCCCTAGGGAAATTAGGGGCATAATGTGGAGGATGGAGAACTAACTGGCCAATATGTGAGCAAAACACCTACTGCCAGCTCTTTCCTAAGAGTGAGAAGCAAGACCACAGATCCAAAAGAACCAAGTTCAGGAATCTCAAGCTCCTTTTAAAAATAAAGACCAAGGAAAACCAGTGGTAGCTTCATGGGCAGCAGCCAACGATTTTACATCTGGAGGATTTCTTTGCTGGAGGAAAATCCTAGTGTGAGCAGAGCACCTGTAGATTGAAAATGATCTTGTGAAAACACAGACTCAGGAGGTGCTCCAGGCATGTATTCCGAAGGAGCCGCCCAGCTGTGCGAGGCACAAACTAGGAGCTCAGAAAACGATCACCACACTCAAGTGCACAACATTATCAAGAGTATAATGGCGATAGTTTGCTGAGGATGATGGTTTCCAGCTGCATCCATGTTCCTACAAAGGACAGGAACTCATCATTTTTTATGGCTGCATAGTGTATATGTGCCACATTTTCTTAATCCAGTCTGTCACTGATGGACATTTGGGTTGATTCCAAGTCTTTGCTATTGTGAATAGTGCTGTTAATGGGTGCAGCACACCAACATGGCACATGTATACATATGTAACAAACCTGCACGTTGTGCACATATACCCTAGAACTTAAAGTATAATAATAAAAAAAATCAGTGGGGAAGGATGGACCAAATAAATAAATAAATAAGAGTATAATGGCATTGCTTATGGAAAAAAAGTCAAAAAACAAAATACGTTTAATACAGAAAGAGAAGAGGACCTGCAAGAAAGACATTTAAGGTTGACAAGGGCAAAACTGGAGAAGAACAAGCTGTGAAGAGAGATTAGTGAGAACAGATAGCACGTTTATATTGTGTGTAGCTTTCGTCCTGTGAAAGATGGAAAACGTGTGCCATGCGCTCAGGTCATGCCGGCTTCATTATTGCACCCATCTAAGTTGACCATGTACCCAACAATGTACCAGACCTCAGCGACTGGCAAAGTGCTGCTTGTCCAGCAGGAGCTTGGGAAAGGCCAGTGGGGCTCCCATGGAAACACCGAGGGGGAGCTGACAGGCACAAATACCAAGTCCCCAAATACTGTGCACCTGTAGTCACTTCCTAACTTGGCCAGTCCAGGAGCACTCAGAACCCACTGAGGAGGTTTGTCAAGGCTGTCTCTTTAAATTCAACCCCAAGTTCTTCCCAGGAGCCTAGCTTATTTCCACTAAAGGACTGCTGGTTTCTTTTCTTCTAACCCCAGGCCAGCAAGAATCATCTTTTTGCAAAGCAAGAAAAGGTCAGGTGGAGAGGTGCTTATTCCTGCCTTCTCTTTGACTCTTTTCAAAAGAAGGAAACAAATGGGTAAGATGAAATGTGCCCTGGGAGAAAGCAGAAGGTTTATCCATCAAGCTGTTTTGTTCCCTTTGATGGAATAGGTTTCAAATAGCTTCCCAAAATAGGAGTAGGTTGTGCCATATCTGGGTTATAGAGTTCATGTGTTTTAAGGGGCCCATTTGAAAGTCTATAACCACCTGAAAATGTGAGCAGAAAGGAATCTGTTTTTGTCACAAGCACCAGAGACTCCATCATCCTTTGCTTTTCATCCACATTTAACTGGAAGGGTATACATTTATTTCTGAAACTTCAGGGGTGGTACAACCCATGAGGCAGCACCTGCAACACAGATTAGTGGAGAACAGAAAATAAATTGGTATTGTGTGTAGCTTGTTTCCTCTGAAAAATTGAATACATGTACCATACTCTCAGGTCACACCTGCTGGATTATTCCATCCAAGCTGACCGTGAACCCAGCAATGTACCAGACCTTGAGGGGACAGCAGAGATGCCCAGAGGCAATGAAGGTGCAATGTACTGGTTTGAAAATGAAGACAAGAGCTCAGAGAAAGGATGAGTTGTGTTGGATGGAAGCAGGCATTGAATCTAGCATGATTCTAGTATGTTCCTAGAAGAACAATGATTCTCCTAACTTCCATGTCCCTGCCTCTGCCAGCCTGTGAAGTTCCCAGATGATCACCCTATAATGCTGAACCCAAAGAGACCCCATCTCTACAAAAATTTTAAAAATGCACCAGGTGTGTTGGCACATGCCTGTAGTCCCAGCTACTTGAGAGGCTGAGGTGGAGGGATTGCTTGAGCCCAAGAGTTCAAGACTGCAGTGAGCTATGACTGCACCCTACCTGGGTGACAGAATGAGACCCTATCTCTAAAAAGAAAAAAAAGTGGGCAAAGGGCATGAACAGATATTTTTCAAAAGAAGATATACAAATGGCCAACAAGCATATGAAAAAAGGCTCAACATCACTAATCATCAGAAAAACGCAAATTAAAACCACAATGAGATACCATCTTACACCAGTCAGAATGACTATTATTAAAAAGTGTAAAAACAGCAGGCATTGGAGACGATGTGGAAGAAAGGGAATGCTTACATACTATTGGTGGGAATGTAAATTAGTACAGCTTTATGGAAAACAGTAGGAAGTTTTCTCAAAGAACTAAAAATGGAGTTACCATTTGATCCAGCAATCCCACTACTGGGTATCTAGCCAAAGGGTAAGACATTATTATATCAAAAAGATGCCTGCATTTGTATGATTATCACAGCATTATTCACAATGGCAAAGTCATGGAATCAACCTAAGCGTCCATCAACAGAGGACTAGATAAAGAAAACTGTGCCATATATACACCATGGACTACTATGCAGCCATGAAAAAGAATGAAATCATGTCCTTTGCGGCAACACAGATGGAACTGGAGGCCGTTATCCTAAGTGAAATAACTCAAAAACAGAAAGTGAAATACTGCATATTCTCACTTACAAGTGGGAGCTAAAGAATGGGTACACATGGACATACAGAGTGGAATAACAGGCACTGGAGACTCCGAAAGGTGGGAGGTGGGGGAGGGTTGAAAATTACCTATTTTGTACAATGTTTACTATTTGGGTAATGGGTACACTAAAAACCCAGACTTCACCATGACACAATATATGAACTTGTACTCCCTAAATATATAAAAATCAAATAAATAAATACATAAATTTTGGGAAGAGGTGCTGTAGAAGAGAGGCGTCCAATTCCACATCTGGCCTTGCCACAGGCATAGGAGCTGCCACTTTCCCCTGTCCACCTGAAGTGATTTCTACCGTCTCATTGACACGTTTTCTTTACCATTCATTTTCTTGGCTTCCTTTCCCTCCTCCTCTCCTGATTTCTAATTTATTGAAAAGTTTTCTTTGTTCCCATATGATTCCAACTGATTTGGAAGTTAAACATTCTGCTTATATTCTTTAAGAAGTTATTCTTAAGCGTTCAACGTGATTCTTTAACAGGGTGGAAATCTGATAGATCACTTTGTTCTGGCCCTATAGCATACGAGACTCTCAGACTCCGATCCTTGTAAATTCTTATCTTCTGTATTTATTGTTTTCTAATCTTTTAGTTTCACTGCCTTTTAAAACTCCACCTAGATCAGTTATCAATGTTATTATTTATAATAAATACTAATTTGGATTTGTCAGCATGTTCACGGACTTCTGTCTTCATTGTTTTCTGTATCCCACTCTCTGCTTTTGAATTCATTTCCATTTTTCCTGATGATCAATCTTTAGTTACATTTTTGTATTCAAATGAGGGCCTGGGACTTGTGTTTACACTTTCAGAATCCCTAGGTGTGCCTGAAAAATGTCCTTTGTGCTCAGCAGTTCGTTAGCCTTAGCACTTTAAGGTATCATTCCATGTTTCTCTGGAATCTCTGGTTGCTGATCAGCTATAGTGCTTGGAAGACCACCAGCTGCCCGCCTGCTTCCTTTCCTCAATCTGTCACTTATCACAGTGACTCTTAAGATTTTCTCATTGTTTTTGAAGTTCAGAAAATTCACTGCAATATAGCTAGGTATGAATTTGTTTTCATTTATTCTGGAGTCAGTGGAGGGACAGTGCAGGTGTAGGGGGTGGAGTCGGTGGAGGGACAGTGATGGTGGAGGTGGTGGGGTTGGTGGAGGGACAGTGATGGAGGAGGAGGTGGGGTCGGTGGAGGGACGGTGATGGTGAAGGTGGTGGGGTCAGTGGAGGGACAGTGATGGTGGAGGTGGTGGGGTTGGTGGAGGGACAGTGATGGAGGAGGAGGTGGAGTCGGTGGAGGGACAGTGATGGTGGAGGTGGTGGGGTTGGTGGAGGGACAGTGATGGAGGAGGAGGTGGGGTCGGTGGAGGGACGGTGATGGTGAAGGTGGTGGGGTCGGTGGAGGGACGGTGATGGTGAAGGTGGTGGGGTCGGTGGAGGGACGGTGATGGTGGAGGTGGTGGAGTCGGTGGAGGGACAGTGATGGCGGAGGTGGTGGGGTCGGTGGAGGGACAGTGATGGCGGAGGTGGTGGGGTTGGTGGAGGGACAGTGATGGAGGAGGAGGTGGAGTCGGTGGAGGGACAGTGATGGTGGAGGTGGTGGGGTCGGTGTAGGGACAGTGATGGTGGAGGTGGTGGGGTCAGTGGAGGGACAGTGATGGTGGAGGTGGTGGAGTCGGTGGAGGGACAGTGATGGAGGAGGTGGTGGGGTCGGTGGAGGGACAGTGATGGTGAAGGGAGTGGGGTCAGTGGAGGGACAGTGATGGTGGAGGTGGTGGAGTCGGTGGAGGGACAGTGATGGTGGAGGTGGTGGGGTCGGTGGAGGGACAGTGATGGAGGAGGTAGTGGAGTCGGTGGAGGGACAGTGATGGAGGAGGTAGTGGAGTTGGTGGAGGGACAGTGATGGAGGAGGGGGTGGGGTCGGTGGAGGGACAGAACTAAGTGTGTTTCAACCATCAGAGGGATGGTATGCATTATTTTGGGGATGTTTCTCTAGATGATCTCTCTCCTCTCTGTCCAAGGTCTCTTTCAGATCTTCAGTCTGGACCTTGGGATGCAAACTCCCTTTTGTGTTTTCTGCTCACAGTTGTTTTCCCTGGGAGCTCGTCTTCAGTGGAGGCTGTGTTCTGTGAACTTCCACACTCTGGAGCGCAGGGAATGCAGAGCAGGGCCTTGGGTCTGCTCTGTCACAGGCTCACAGGTTTCACCTCCACCACCCACACTGCTATCCCTGCTGGCCACCCACCACCTCCACCATCACTGTCCCTCCACTGACCCCACCCCCTCCATCACTGTCCCTCCACTGACCCCACCACCTCCATCACTGTCCCTCCACCGACCCCACCCCCTCCATCACTGTCCCTCCACCGACCCCACCCCCTCCATCACCATCCCTCCACCGACTCCACCACCTCCACCATCACCGTCCCTCCACCGACCCCACCACCTCCACCATCACCATCCCTCCACCGACCCCACCACCTCCACCATCACCGTCCCTCCACCGACCCCACCACCTCCTCCATCACTGTCCCTCCACCAACCCCACCACCTCCACCTCCACAATGTCCACCTCCACGACCCCTACCACCACCACCACCTCCAATACCACCACTTTTCCCAACCTCTCGACCACCAGTACTATCACGCCCACTGTCACCACCATTCAAATATTTCCACTTGTGCGATTGCAAAGAAAACCTGAAATTCAGCAAGTTGTGTGATGCAGGAAACCTCTTCATACCTGTTGGGAAGGGGTGTCACCACCAAGGTGGTACGAGGTTAGAAGCAGATGGAAATCAGATGACAACAGGGGGAAGGCCACAGTCTGAAGCAGTGACAACACAAACATCAGCGAGGGCAGGGGCAAAGCAGGGTGCCCTCTAGGGGCTTTTGTTTCAGGGGTGAGGCTCGGGGGTGCAAGGCCAGCAATACTTGATATAATTCGATTGCACAAAAAGAAAAATGGATGAAGATACATGTTTCCACAAGGTTTTGAAATAGGGCGTTCAAGGGTTATGCTGTTGTCATAGTTTCAGCTAAAGAAAATGGAATAGATGCCAAACGCCCCTCTAAGCTACACTGAAATGTAAAGCACCAAGGCTAGGTTTACTGAGTGATTTTGAAACCAGTTCTGCCAACAGGAATCCTCTACCCTTCTCTAAGCCATGAATCATGGCAACAGAAATGTGTAGGCAGTGAAATGTTCAGGCCTAATCAGCATCAGACTTGAGAATCGTGAGCCCAGTAGTCGGTCACCACAGGCAACAGTCAAAACAAAATGTCTCTCTCTTAGAAACACACTCAGTGAGGATCACAAACCAGGTGGGCTGGTTTTTCCTTTTTGATGAGAATTGCACAAACTAGTATTGATAAGAATTCTTAGATGTGTAGGCTTCTTCCAATCAATACTGCAAATGGGGGGTACATGTCTATGTAGAGTTGCATGTTTTATGCATCCCAACTATCAATAATAAATAAAAATGTAGATCAATCAGAAGAAAGACAGGAGGATCTTCCGAACCTCTCTATGCAAATGGCCTGCAAAATTGATCAAAGAGTACATAGTCAAAAATTGCAAGAAGCACGTATGATGAAATGTGACAGGGAGTTAATAAAAACATGATGTCGCTTTCCTGGATTTTGTGATTTTTTTTTTCAGCTTCTAAACATTTGTAATTTGTTGAGATTTATTTTTCTCATTCTAAAAAATATTCTCCAGTGTACTTAATTTTGTATGTGTAGCCTTCTATTCTAAAAAATATTCTCCAGTGTACTTAATTTTGTATGTGTGGCCTTCTATTCTTTTGTTAATGAGGATCACAAAAACTGCAGGAGCTTCAGGTTTCCCGAAACTTGGATCCGCCCTGCACAAAAACACTACAGCGACATGTGGTATTAAATTACACATTTTCCAATAAAGGAGGGAAGTTAGCGCTCAAAGGAGGAATATGCTGAGTGAGACCTCGGCCAAAACACTGCCAGCCTTCTGGGCCGATAGGTAGACACTGGCCTTTAGCCTGCAGCAGAAGAAACCTGCATCCCAGGTATTGCTGTGTGGTAGGACACATCTTTCATACTACACAGCCATCAGGGCAGTTCCATATGGGATACGTTACTGTTGTATTAATTCTTCGCACCCAGCCATGCACACACCAGGCTATGGTACAGTTCTACTGAATGTTTTAATTAGAAATGAACAGTTAGCTTATTTTCCTGGAAAATCAGCACTTTTTAAAAAGGAAGACTTTTTAAAAAGGAAGTTACATTTAAATGGATAAAATGATTTAACATGTAAAAGGTGGGGGATACACAGACAGTTTTCAATTTCTCTTCATGTATTAATTTCTCTTAACAAACATTCTTTTCCGTATTGCCGCCAGAGCTAGAACCACTTAACAATCTCCTGTATCAATTTTCATGTATGCAACGGTGAGCAGACCTGTGACAGTCCTACTTAAAAAGGACAAAAGCGATGATGAGTTAGCCCCAACCTAATCAACGTAGGATCAAAATTGGAACTCCAAGGAGCCGCGGAAGCCCCCACAGTGAACGCACTTCCTTCTCCATAAAGACACTCCAGTGCCTTTCCCACATCTAATTCCACAAAGGAAGTACTTTTTGAGCCTTACTCAATGCCAGGCACTGAGCTGTCAGTAGGTAATCAGGAGTGAGCAAGGAGTGCTCTCCAGCCTCAGGAAGAGCTGGGTCCAGGCGGAAGCAATGTTGCCCCTGAGTCATGGAGAAGCAGCTTCCGACAGCACTGCTTGGCCGAGATGGCACAGCCCTCACACACGTCATTTGAAAAAGGGCTGAATTAAACCAGATTATCTTTAAGGATCCTGTTAAGAGCCAATGGTCTATTACTTTTTCCTAACATAAGTTGTGGCTGTATGTTGTCAGTTTAAATAGCTATATATGTATATCACAATTTGTTGGAAAAATATAGCTAGCATATCAAACCAGTGAATTCAAAGGTAGTATATACTCCTTTTTGAAAGAAATTCAATGATTTAAATGAAATACTTCAGTAATAATGGGTGGGCATTGTGTGGCACACAGGCCTGACAGTCACACAGGTGGGCTAGGAATGGCTGAATCATGGGAAATAAAGAAAATTGAAGTTGGCCTGGGTCTACTGGGGTGATTTTTAAAAAAATCTTTTAAGTTTACACACAAGAAAATCCACGTTTGGGGGTTCCAGTTCAATGAGTTTCTGAAAGTGCATAGATGATTGTAGCTACCACTGAAGATATTTTTTTAAATTCTTTTTTTTTTTTTTTTTTTTTGAGATAGAGTTTTGCTCTATTGCCCAAGTTGTGGGCTCACTGCAACCTCTGTCTCCCGGGTTCAAGTGATTCTCCTGCCTCAGCCTCCCGAATAGCTGGGATTACAGGCACCTACCACCACACCCAGCTAATTTTTGTAAGAATAGATGGGGTTTCACCATGTTGGCCAGGCTGGTCTTGAACTCCTGACCTCAAGTGATCTGCCCTCCTCTGCCTCCCAAAATGCTGGGATTACAGGCGTGAGCCACCATGCCTGCCAAGATACAGAAAAATTCTAATACCTCAAAGATTCTCCTTGCACTGACCCTCAATATTTAAACCCTCATCTTACCTCTAACTCCTGAAACTACTAATCTATTCTCTATTTCTGTATTTTTCCCTTTCTCAACATCATATAAATAAAATAGCATAGTTTGCAGCATTTTGAAACTGCCTTTTTAGTTAGCATAATGCATTTTAAGATTCATCTGTGTTATTCAAAGTATCAGGAGTTCACTCCTTTTTTATTGGTGAATAATATTCCATTGTCTGGATGTACCACAGTTTGTTCAGTCAGCAACACATTGAAAGACATTTAAATTGCTTCCAGTTTGGGGTGATTATGGATAAGATAGCTACAAATATCCACAAACAAGTTTCTATGAACACAACTTTTTATTTCTCTAGGATAAATATCTAGAGGTAGGATTTCTGGAGTCATAAGTGTATGTTTAACTTAAAACACTTATTGGACTTTATTTTTCAGAGCAGTTTCAGGTTCACAGCAAAATTGAGCAGAAGGTACAGAGATCCCATAGAGCCCCTGCCTCAACACACATACAGCCTCCCCCATCATCAACATCCCCTACCAGAGCAGCACATTTGTTACAACTGGTGAACCTACATTGACATGTCACAGTCACCCAAAGTCCATAGTTCACATAACGGTGTATTCTTGATGTTGCATGTGTTTAAATGTTTAAGAAAATTCCAAAATCTTTTCCAGACTATACCATTTTGCATTCTCACCAGCAGGTTACTGTGGTACTGTATCCTCACCAGCACTTGGTGTTGTCAGTATTTTTAATCCAGTCTAATAGGTACTTGATACCTTATTGTGGTTTCATCTGCAACTCCTAATGACCAATGATTTTGAGCATCTTTTCATGTGTTTTAAAATTTTTTGACTTTGTCTTTTTGTTCCAGAATTCTATCCAGGATCCCACATTGTATTGATTTGTTATTTCATCTGTTCTGTTATAGTCTGTAGCAGTTCCTCAGTTCTTTCTGGTTTACCTTAATCATTTGGTTAAGTTGGTGCCTGCTATTTTTTTCCACTGTAAAGTCACTATCTTTCCTTTTATAGTTGGTAAGTGTATTGAGGGAGATAACTTTGAGACTATACAGATCTTCAAAGTTTCTTCTCAATGTATGTGACTAATGTTAGCATTTATTGGTGGATCTTGCATACCTTTAATTTTATGGTGTTTGCCTAACAGTGATTCTCTATTTCCCTTCTTCTGTCTACATTAATTATTTGCAAATTCTACTGTGAGGAAGAGCTACCTCTTCTCTCTGATTTATTTATTTGACTATATATAAAGGCATGGACTCATGAATATTTATCTTATTCTATGGCTCAGGTCACAAAAAAGCATATTAGTAATTTTTATGAATAAATATTTTATTTTTCACTATTATTATCAATAGTTTTTGGGGTACAGGTGCTTTTTGGTTACATGGATGAGTTCTTTAGTGGTGAATTCTGAAATTTTAGTGCACCTGTCACCTGAGCAGTGTACACTGTACCCAATATGTTGTCTTTTATGCCTCACCCTCTTTCCTACCTCTTCCCACCTCAGAATTCCCACAGTCCATTATATCGCTTTGTATGTTTCTGCATCCTCATAGCTTAGCTCCCACTTATAAGTAAGAACATACGGTATTTGGTTTTCCATTCCTGAGTTACTTCATTTAGAACAACGACCTCCAGCTCCATCCAAGTTGCTGCAAAAGACATTATTTTGTTCCTTTTTATGGCTGAGTTGTGTTCCATGGTGTACATATACCACATTTTCTTTATCCATTCATTGATCAATGGGCACTTAAATTGGTCCCATATCCTTGCACTTGTGAATTGTTCTGCTATAAGGATATGGTCCCATATCTGCAACTGTCAATTGTTCTGCTTTTTTGACTTTTTAATTGTGGCCATTCTTGAAGGAGTAAGGTGGTATCTCATTGTGGTTTTAATTTGCATTTCCCTAATGATTAGTGCTGTTGAGTATTTCTTCATATGTTCGTTGGCTGTTTGTATATCTTCTTTTGAGAAATGTCTGTTCATGTCCTTTGCCCACTTTTTGATGCGATTATTTGTTTTTTCCTGCTGATTTGCTTGAGTTCCTCCTAGATTCTGGACACTAGTTCTTTGTCAGATGCATAATCTGAATATTTTCTTGGATGACAACACTCTACTACACAATACAACAATACAATACTACACTGCATAATACAATAATTACAATACAATACAATACATCTACTCATCACAATATAATAAAAGGAAAATTTAGTAAAAACAAAATATAATAAAAGGAAAATTTAGTAAAAACAAATAATAGAAAGAATATTCTACTTGGAAATTTAAAAAGCCAGGAGCCAACTTGAAGGAGTCTCCAATTGTCCATACTGGAACAATCTGCACAATTACATAAATAATGGTAACACTGGATTTTAACTCATAGAATAAAATAAATAGTCATGAGCACATGCTGATGTAAATAAGTAATCAAAGAAGTAGATGGGGAAGAAGAGACCGTTCTTCTTCATAATTGTATTCTAATTAATTAATGTAGACATAAGGAGGGAAATGAAGAATCCTGAACCTTTTTTCACTAAGTTTTTAAGAAATATTGCTCTATTGTTGCCTTGCCTTGTGCATTGGTTTTGCTGCTGGTCTAACTCTTTCATTTTATAGAATTATTTGTACTTTCACCCTGCAGATTATAAGAATTTCATCTTCATCTTTGAAATCTAATAGTTTTATTAGGAACCGCCTCAGAGTTGATCATTCTTGGTTAATTTTCCCAGGTAGTCAGTCAGTCCTTTCAATATGTAGATTCGGGTCTTTTTCTAATTTTGGAAACATTTCTTGGATTATAGTTTTAAATATTAGTTCTGCTGTGTTGACATGTTTTTCTTCTTCAGGGACTTCAGTAATAGTAATATTATTCCTTCTTAGCCTATCTTACATTTCCCCTACTTTTTCTCCCACTCTTTCCTTCTTGCCTTCCTTCCTTCCTTCCTTCCTTCCTTCCTTCCTTCCTTCCTTTCTTCTTTCCCTTTCTTTCTTCTTTCTCTCTTTCTTTCTCTTTTCTTTCTTTCTTTTTCTTCCTTCCTTCCCTCCCTCCCTCCCTCCCTCCCTTCCTTCCTTCCTTCCTTCCTTCCTTCCTTCCTTCCTTCCTTCCTTCTTCTTTTCTTTCTTTCTTTCATTTCTTCCTCTCGCTCTGTCACCCAGGGTGGAGTGCAGCAGCACGATCTCAGCTCACTGCAACCTCCACCTCCTGGGTTCAAGTGATTCTCCCACCTCAGCCTCCTGAGTAGCTGGGATTACATGCTCCTGCCACCATGCTCGGCTAATTTTTGTATTTTCAGTAGAGACAGGGTTTCGCAATACTGGCCAGGCTGGTCTTGAACTCTGACCTCAAATGATCCACCCACCTCAGCCTCCCAAAGTGCTGGGATTACAGGTGTGAGCCACTGTGGCTGGCCCTCTTTGCCTTCCTGCCTTTCTCTGATGCCCCTTTTTAAAATCTGCATTTGATTCTATTCTCCTTTGGGCATTCTGTAATTTAATTTTTATTTATGAGACAATTTTGTCTTTTTCTTCCATTTCCTTCTGAATTCAATCAACTTTTATAAACTTTCTCCTTGTTTATTGTCCATTTCTGTTTCTAGTTTTTGAGTTTCTATTCCAAAGTGTTTTATCATATCCTAAAATACTTGAGTACACACAATTCTGTTTGAAATGTAGAGTTACAGTTTTCTTCTTCTTTATGATTATTTTTTGAGGACAGATTTGTGTAAAAGTTCATTTCATGACTTTCTGCAAATCAAGTTCTCTGTGGATTTAATTTTTTTCTTGTTCATTTCAACGATATTGAGGTGTTTTAAATGATTCCTGGTTTAATGGGACCTTTTTCTGTCTAGCAAAGGTCAGATGATTTATAATAGGGTTTTGTTTTTGTTTCTTTGTTTCAGTGATGTTGGAGGGTTTGTGGTGCTTCTGTCTGGAAGAACCTAACTCTTCCCTTTTACTTCTTTTCCTCATCACTGCCCAACTGCTGGAAGATGCTTTTTCCTTCTCTTTTTCCTTTACTCTCCCTCCAGAAGTTGTGCTTTTGGAAGGCCATCTCTTAAATCATGCATGCTCCATTAAACGGAGTCTGTCCCTTTTAATCAAGAGTCTGGTCCATTAAATGATGGGTACGTTGGAACTTCTTTCCTGCAGTCGGCTCTGATCTGTCCAGTTTCTTTTTTATGTATTTTTGGATTTAGGGTGATTTTAATTCCCCTGGTATCTCTGCACCTCTGGAGCACCCCTTGCCTGCAACCTTCCTTTGTCTCCCTAGCTTACCTTGTCCATCTGACCAAATTCCACATGTTTCCTGATACTAAAATGTAGAGACCGTGGCTATTTGTTTCTCCTCCAGCAGCTCATGCAGTTTTATGCCGAAAGTTCAGTAGAGGGCTTTTAAAAAGTCTCTTTTGAACTAACTACTAATGGAGGTGGCCTCTAAAATTTCTTGGTTCCGAAACCAAGGCATTCCTTCCATATCTCTACTAGTTCTATCATAAAATTATAACCACCTGAAAATATTGTCCCTTTAGAGCTTACAGAAACATGCGGTGTCATGCGTCTGTTAACTCTAAAGGGACAATGTTTTCTAAAGGGAAAAAGTAAATGAGAAACTACGTTGGGTTCTGGAGTGTTCTGTCTCAATAGAAAGTGAAGAAGATTATTTCACCTTCTGTTTTGCCTAGACCTTAAGTTGGAAGAATCACTAAGAATATCAGAGACCACTCATTTGCACAGAAATTTTAAAAATCTTCACTAGACTTTTCTAAGAACTGAGATCCTGGTAGTTTCCTGTCCGATGTCCTAAGTCTCGGCTTATGCAGAGTTGAAAAGACTGAAGTGGGAGAAAAATATTTGTTATGACTGAAAGTTTTTAGTAACATCCTCCAGTCTTTCCTTTGTGGTCCCCTGGCCATAATGCAACATTGAAATGCGACAGAATGAAAGGTGAGTTTTCGCTTCAAACTCATTTCCTACCAAACCTTCTACTTTGAATTGTCATGAACAAGTCCCACCTCTCTATTCATTCCATTTTTTAAAAACACTTAAAACTATACTTCTAAAATAAGATTTAGGACAAAAATAAACTAGGAAGCAACTCAGGAATAGAGAGTTTTAAAAGCTATTACTGGCCCAAGTAGATGGAATTGAATCTTTCACAGTCTGAAAAGCTGTTAGAATCACAGATAATTTCATCAACTTTATCCTGGGAGATGAAGCTGGCAGCTTCCTACCATCCTCTGTAGCTATTTTCTGGAACTTCTTGATTTCTTGAAGAACAAGGAGACAAAGAAAGGAAACGTGGTTAAAGACACTGGTATTTTAGACGTAGGCCAGAACTCATGGAAATTTGATGGAAAGTGTAGGTGGAAAGATATATGACATGACCAGCGACTAGAAGAGCTGTCTGTGATTGTAAAATTTTTTTGAAAAATGGAAACTAAATTTTATTCAGGAGTCACCATGTTCCAGGCACTGTGTAAGCCTTTACCTGTGAAGCCTTTACTCTTTCCTCCCCCTGAAGAAACAAACTCACAGAAATATCTTGACATATGGAATGGCTGGTGGACCATTTCCCATGTGTCTATTGAATTTTGGCATTGTTTTCAAGCAGAGGGACCAACTTTCTTTCTTGGGAACGATCCGTCCTTTCAAGGGAAGTTTAGCCTTGTAAGGCAGAGATAGGGCAATTGGGTTTATTGTCCAATATAATAAAAATACCTCCAGGCGAAGGTCATGCAAGCTTACTGCCTGATATCAATGTTTTGAGTTCCCTAAGCTACTCTACTGTAACTCCAACACTGAGGGTAGAGTCACTGCCTTGCCCTCCTGTGGTTCCCGGGGGGCAGGGGGGCTTAGAGAACTGAGTGACTCCTGCTGCCGTGGACCCTGCTGTGTTCTGGCCCAGGAATCATGGGTCTTCTTCCTAGCATTCGTGAAACTGCAGCAGACTAATCTGTTAGTTTGCAACTATGGTAAATTGTTAGACCCCTTAACAATTCTTTACACTAGTATCATTCCCATTTTATTGATAAGAAAACAGAGGCCAACAAAGCTAAACCATGGTGAGGTTAAAAAATGACACCAAAGATTTTTACCTCCAAAGCCACCAAATGCTGCCTCCTCTTAGTAGTGGGATGAAGGGTGATTTTTATTTTCGTCTTTACAGTTTTCATGACTGTCTAATTTTGGCAGTAAGCATATCACTTTTTTGTTAATTTCTGATTTTGAGATCATTGTAAACTCACATGAACTTGTTAAGAAGTAATACAGAGAGATCCTGTGTACCACTTCTCCAGTGCCCCACAATGGTAGTAGCATTTTGCAAAGCTACACTACAACCACTTCATACCCACTAGGATGCCAATTATCACAACAAACAAAGACAGATGTTGGTGAGGATGCGGAGATATTGGGACATTTGTGCACTGCTAGTGAGAGTGAAAAATAGTGCTGCTGCTGTGAAGCAAAGCATGACAGTTCCTCAAAACTACAGTGCAATATCCTGACCAGAATACTGGCATCAATACGGCCAAGATACAGAATATTTCTGTCACCACAAGGTTCCTTCATGGTGACTTTTACCTGCAACCAACACTTTCCCCTCACCTATACCTCTCCTTAACTCCTGGCAAACACTCATGTCGTCTCAATTTCCGTACTTTTTCAAGAATATTATACATATATAACATATGATATGTATCCTTTTGGGATTGGCCTTTCTTGCTCTGCATACTTTTCTAGAGATTCAGCTATAGGCTTTTCAGCATAGCAATAGCTTATTCTTTCTTACTGCAGAGTAGCATTCCATGGCAGGGATGTACCAGTTTGTTGAACCGTTCACCTGTTGAAGGACATCTGAGCTGTTTCATTTTATTTGACTGCTACAAATAAAGCTGCTGTAAACATTGGGGCACAGGTTTTTATATAGAACATGTTTTCATTCCACATGCGTAAATGCTCAGGAGCGTAATTGCTGAGTGTCATGGTAGCTACAGGTTTGGTTTTTGAAGAAACTGCCCAAATGTTTTCTTTAGAGGCTGTGCTATTTCACGTCACCATCAGCTAAACGTAAGAGATCCAGTTGCTGCATCCTGCCATCCTTACCAGCATTCGGCACTTTCCTTCTTTCTAACAGCCCTTCTGTTAAGTGTGTGGCAATATTTCACTGTGGTTTTAGTTTGCATTTTCCTAATGGCTAACGATGCTGAACACCTTTCATAGGCTGTTTGCCATTTGAATATACTCCCCGATGAAATGTTTGTCTCTTTCCCATTTTCATATTCAATTCTTGTTGTTTTCTGTTGAGTTCAGAGTTCTTTATATATTTTACATAGGAGTCCTTTGTCAGATATGTGGTTTGAAAATGTTTTCTTCAGGTCTGTAGCTTGTTTTTCCATTTTCTTCAAAGAGTGTGTTGTAGAAAAGAAAAAGTTTTCAAATTTAATAAAGCCCAGTTTACAAACTTTTTAAAAAATAGATCTTGCTTTTGGTGTCTAGTCTAAGAACTCTTGCCTAGTCTTAGATCGCAAACATTTTCCCCTGTTATAAAAAAAGTTGTGTAGATTTATGTCTATGCTCCATTTTGAATTTGTTTTTAGATAATGTACAAGACTTAGGCTAAGGTTCATTTTTGCCTATGAATGTTAAATTTAGCCTTTATAATTGTTTTATAATTGTCTTGTCCAGAATTGATTCAAAGGAGTCTGAAAAATTAAGAACAATGCTATAAGCAAAAAGTCAAGAATTGGGAGCAAATAGACTGAGATCATATAAAAATGCATAGAGGGGGCTGGACGTCGTGGCTCACGCCTGTAATCCCAGCACTATAGGGAGGCCAAGGTGGGTGGATCACCTGAAGTCAGGAGTTTGAGACCAGGCTAACCAACATGGAGAAACCCAGACTCTACCAAAAATACAAAACTAGCTGGGCATGGTGGCGCATGCCTGTAATCCCAGCTACTCGGAAGACTGAGGCAGGAGAATCGCTTGAACCTGGGAGGCAGAGGTTGTGGTGAGCTGAGATCGTGCCATTGCACTCCAGCCTGGGCAACGAGAGTGAAACTCCATCTCAAAAACAAACAAACAAACAAACAAAAATTTATAGAGGGTAGACCTGTAGAATTACTAGAGATAGTTCTGAGTTTCCCATAAACTCAATGTAAAAACAGAACTGTGATCTGTTATATGATCTTTGTCTCCAACATAATGACAAAATTGTTAATAAGTGGTACAAACATCCTTGGTCTTGAGGATTAAGAAAATGAGAAAAGTCCTCATGAAAAGGACTCTGTACAATGAAGTAAACCACATCTTCATCAACATGCTAGAACTAGGGTGGCCTTATGATCTAAAAATCAGCCAAAACTGAGTATCTTTGAGGGTGAACAAGGCACTATCAATAAAAACGCTGGGACAAAGGTATAAACTCAAACTGTCTCCAGGAAGCTGGGGCTGGATTCACTTTTTAACAGTAACAGTAACTCCAACATAGGGCTGTTACACATCCTGAACCTCAAAGTAGGCCTCCCTCAAAACCTAAATGCAGCTGGGCATGAGCGTTCAGTGGCAGGGGAATGCTGTATGTACTGCCTGCCATTCTCATGCTGGAAATCAATTTCAGAATAGAAAATTAGAGAATATTTTCCTACCTCTGACTTGACGTTCAGCCACTACCTTATAAAACACATACTTGGGACAAAGTTATTGTCTGTGCTGAATGACCCTTTGTCCATTAGCAGGTACCATGGGTGAAGCCCATTAATTACAATCCCTGAGAGTCAACTCATCCATTTGGGGTATGACATGAGTCCTTACAAGTCAAAGTGATGTGTTCCCAATTTCTAATCCAATAACTCATTGTGTCTTACAATGTATAGGGTCTTAATACATTAAATGTGAAGGGTGGACTCAGACAGTGTTGGTGAATTTCAACGAAAAAATACCAAGAGTGACACATTTGAGCTAGTTTCTGAACGCCAGGTCCTCATTCAGAAGGTTAGCAGGCAGCAATATCACCTAACCATCCACTCTATTTTAATTATTTCAAGAGATCGCACAGAGCTCGATATTGAAGAGTGAACCACGTTCAAGGAAGAAGAAATCACCCCATAAAAACCTTCCAGCTTGTGTTACAATCGGATGCCTCTAAGATGGAAAAAAAGGCACACAGAGATCTTCCCTACTCAGGCTCTGGTCAAAACTTGCTCCACTTAATGGAGCATGGCTTCCAACTGCACCTGGAGGTGAGCAAGTGTGGGGGCAGAGGTTTCTCCTTACAAATCTTTTCCTCATATAAAGTCCTTAAGGAAAACTACCATTTGTACTCAAAAGAAAGAACCACTCGCCCCCTAAGCACTCTTCATTTTCCCATCCTATAAAATGTATCAGAGCTAATGCATCACACGAAGAAAAGAAATCTAATGAGCTTCCTGGGCATTCACTGAGCCAAAGTCACCGTCATGACTGTCACCTGCCAGAGCAAGGCAGAGCCGTCCACAAGAGGCAGAAAAGCATGTGCAGGCCCTGAGCTCGAGCACCATGATGGCACGTGGGGACAGCCTCAGTGAGGGAGGGGAGCAGAGCCCTTGGACCCCTCGGATCACACAGGAGGCAAACGGGGTGCCTGAGGGGAGCGCACAGGGACGACGCTGGCTAGAGTACCCAGTCGATCTGGATTCCACACTTTCCGAGACAGGTTTCATCCACTCTCACAGGAACAAAGATGCATTTTGACAACATACTAGCATTAATAAATAAGCTAATAAGCACCCAGTGGTGCCCCTTGATTGTTCAACAAGAAGCTCACAGAATAGACGCCAAGCTCAGGCCCTGAGCGTGGACAAAGGTGGGAATCTGAAGGTGGACTGCAAGTCAACTTCCTCTATTGTCATCTAAGGCTCTGAATAAAATATGTACTGCAGACATCTGATTCCAATTTAATTATCTTTTCCAACAAAGGCAGCTTGGGTTTGACAGGCAACAGGAAAGGCAAGTTAATCGCAGGCATCTGCTGATTAGCATACTCTTCCCACAATTACCTCGCGGCTGCCATTCGCAGCTGTGCCCGCCTCACAGGCGCGGCAACAAGGGCTCAGGAGGGGGCTCAGCTCCAGGGTGGAAGCAGTGAGAATGGCCCACTCCACTCTCATCTTGAGGTCCGTGGCACTGCGTAGGTGCCCACATACCTCTGTCTGGCAACCGTCCTCCAAGAGAAGGCTGGTACCACATGCCAGTGTAGCCAGAGGGTGAGAACTTGTCTTCATCTCCACCCTATTTGCAGTACCCTAGGAACCAAAGAAAGCCAGTAGCACCAGCCACCTCTGCACTACGTACGATCTTTCATTTAGAAATAGATCACCCCACAGCTCTTCAACCCTCTTCTTGCTAGATCTTTTGGTGAAAACACACACACACACACACACACACACACACACACCCCACCCTCCCACCTTGGGCCTTTGCTTACACTGTGCTCCTGAAGCTACTTTCTTCTCACATGCAAATGTCTGCTTCTACCTACCCAGCAATGCCAATCCAAGCAGGTCCTCCATGATCTCTGGCTTTCATCCTGCAAGCTGGAAGTCATCTGTCAGAGTCTTACAAACTCCATCCCCTTGGCGACTCTTCTTTCTTCTCCTACAATCGCTTTCTAATGTGCATGTTTAATTGTCGGTAGTGGAGTGTGTTTCCAAAGATTTCCACAACGATATCTCCCATCCCCCAGGCTCGTTCGCAATGGCCTCGACCCTCCCTCCACAAGAGGCAGAGGTGTTTGTTTCCTCTCCCCTTGAATCGGACCTGACCTTGTGATTGCTTTCACCAATCAAGGCAGCAGAAGTGATGTCCTTCAATTTCCAGGTTTGGAAAGTAAGAAATAATGCAGCTTCTGCTTGTATGCTCCGGGAGAAGTCAGTTGCTATGTAAGAAGGCCAATACCTAAGACCACCATCCTGTAAGAAAGCCCATGTTGGTCTCACAGGGAGGCCACATGGAGACTGAAATGCCGGATCAGCCCCTGTGTACCAGCCACCCAGCAGAAACCAGGTTCGTGAGTAAAATGATCCTTCTTGGACATTCCAGTGCAGGCAGATACTAGCTGGAGTGAAGATGAGTGGTTTTCACCAAGCACTGCCCAAATGGCAGAATCATGAGCAAATAAATGATTGCTGTTGTATTAAGCTGCTGAGTTTGGGAGTAGCTTGCAATGCAGCCATGGATAGCCAAAGTATTTGCCTTGATTAGCTAAGAGTGTGGACGGTCTTGGGTGTCAGCTGGCCAGGGTCAACGTCCTGGATCAGCCACTTACTAGCACTGAGACCTCGAGTAAGGGCCCAGATAAACACAATAGCAGTGTGTTGTTTGATTTCTTCGTTCAGCCAGTGTGTTTCAGAGCCTTCTCTGGTCCTGGGCTGTGCCCAATAGTTTGCATTTGACACAGATGAATATTACCACTGAGAAGATCCCAGACTTCTCCCACTGTCTTAGGGTTCCTGGGCAGAACCCAAACCTCCTCATGAATCATGCTGCCTTTTAAGAGCAATGACAGTAGTTTGCCGTGACTTAGGGAAATAAAAGTATTTTATCATCTTATAAGTGCAGTTTAAAGGCATAGTGTCCTTGTCAAAGGAAAAGTATATCTCATTTTCCTTGATAAGCAATCAGTTTAGACTGATTAAATTATGATATGTCCATACAATTGTTGAAAAATAATGAGGAATTACCTATATACAAATATAGAAAGATCTCCCAAAATACACTTTTAAGTGAACAAAACATGAACTGTGTGGTGTGAATAAATGATTCATTTTGTATAAAAATAAGGAGCTATAAGTATATTTGTATTCATCATAATTGAAAGAAGAGTACACAGAAACAGAGGACTGACCTTTGGGAATCAGGAGTGGAGGGTGCACTGAATTTTAGACTTTGCCATATACTCTTTGGCTTCTTTGTTCTGCCATGACTGTGTTTTACTTTCATAATTTTTTTTTTGTTTTTTGAGACGGAGTCTCACTCTGTCGCCCAGGCTGGAGTGCAGTGGTGAGATCTCGGCTCACTGCAAGCTCCGCCTCCCTTGTTCACGCCATTCTCCTGGCTCAGCCTCCCGAGTAGCTGGGACTACAGGCGCCCGCCACCTCGCCTGGCTAGTTTTTTGTATTTTTTAGTAAGACGGGGTTTCACTGTGTTAGCCGGGATGGTCTCGTACTTTCATAATTTTAAAAACTATTTTAAAAAATTCCCACCACCTTCATAACATTGCCCCAGTAATACCTGTGTGGGACAAAAATGTCTTCTGCTCCTTATTCTGAAATTTGAATTTGGTTAGTTCAAAGTGGAATTTGGTTATTCGGAGTTTGGTTCAGGAGGAGATGGTTGTTTTCTGTATTTGTTTCCTGTGGTTGCTCTACAAACTACCACACATTGGTGCCTTACAACACCAAAATCTATTCTTCAAAGTTCTGGAGGCCAGAAGTATACAATCAACTTCGCTGGGCTGAAACCAAGGTGTCCACGGGCCATACTCCCTCCAGAGGGGAGAATCCAGGCCTTGGCTCTTCCAGCGGCTGGCAGCTTTGGCAATTGTGGCTCTTGGGTGCACCACGATTTGCAAAGGCTGAACCTTTGCAAATCTCTGTGTCTTAGTGCGTTTGGGCTGCTGTAAGAAAATACCACAGACTGAGTAGCTAATAAACAACAGAAATTTATTTCTCACAGTTCTGGAGGCTGGGAAATCTTAGATCAAAAATGCCAGTAGATTCAGTCTCTGGTGAGGGCCTGTTTCCTGGTTCGTAGATGGTCATCCTCACACGGTGGAAGGGGCAAGCTCTCTGGGGCCTCTTGAAAAAGGCACTCGTCCCATTCATGAGGACCCTGCCCTCATAACCTAATCACTTCCCACTTCCCAAAAGCCCCACCTCCTAAAACCATCACATCAGGGTTAGGTTTCAATATATGAACTTGTGTGTGTTGGGGGGGGTAGGGGGGCACAAACATTCAGTCTGTAGCACTCTGCCTCTACCTTTACATCACCTTCTCTTCTGTAGGTAGTTAAATATCTGTTTCTTTCTTATAGGGATACATGCGATTGCCTTTAGGGTCTACCAGATAATGCAGCATGATCTCCCCATCTCAAGACCCTTGACTTAATCACATCTGTGAAGACCCTTTTTCCAAATCAAGTAGCATGCACAGGTTCCAGGGATTGGGACAGAAACGTCTTTGTGGGGGGAGGTGGTATTTGTCTACCTACCGTAGGAGGTGGTATTTGTCTACCTACTGTATCTTCTATTTGGACCAGAATACAGGACCAAATGCATGCATGAAGTCGTTCATGAATTCCACAGATATTTAAGTGCCTGTTCTATGCAGAAACCGCAAAAGCCCAATCCCTGAGTTTTGAAAAGAGCTTGATCATCCTAGCAGGGACTGAGCACAAGCGAACCTTTGCAAATTGGCCCCCTCCCACACACTTCCTAAAAGGAGGTAGCATCCATCTCTAGAGGGGCCAGGGAAGGGATGTCCGACTGCCACAGACAGGCTCCCCAGCCCTTCCTAGCACAACAGAAGGTGGGGAAGCCGAGGAAGGCACAATAGCTCATCGGGGCTTTCCCGGGGCTGCTCACTCACTTCCAGTCTAGTGAGAGTTTATGCACTCAGTCTGCTTTTAAAGGGCGCCAGTAGTAACCTAGCCTCCCTTCACAGGGTTGCTGAACCTCACCTGCTCCAACCTGCAATGCTGGCTGATGCCAAGGACTTTGGTCTAAAAGTCACAAGTACTCAGGGCTGACATCCTCATCCTGCTTTCATTTCATCTGAAAAATCATTGCACAAGCCTGCACTTTTCTGTGGGGGGAAAAAAAAAAAGAAATATATATATACAAATGCAAGCTCTGAAAGGGGTCTTTATTATCTGCGTAGCGACAGTTTGCTATAAATAAAATCACCCTGTTTTGCTATTTTATGATTAACAGCTCAACATTCTCACAACAACTTTGGCCTTGTTGGCATCCTGGTTCCTTGTTTGCAACGAGCCTGAATGATTCCACAACCTTTCTCTGAATGTGAATTAAGTGCACAGGGTTTTAAACAAAAGAAATGTTGCCTCTTACCACACATTCATATGCAAAGTAATCAGAGCTGCAGCATTCATGCCCATGAATTTCTCATCTCTGGTCGAATATCTGATCTTCATTTTCATCAATTATGCCAAATTAGTAGGATTTATTCTGGGATTGTGTTGTTTGCAGTCTGGTCCTATGACCCCAGGCCTCTCCTGACACCTGCCCAATGTGAAAAGCACATAATTGGTGCTAACATGTCTCATTACTAAGGGTGTGCCCCCACTGGGCTTGACATGCATCAGACAGACACACAATCTGAATATAGAATGGGTCATTTTTTTCCATTCTACAGTTGAGCAAACTAAGGCACAGCTCTAGTTAGGAGTTTGTCAAGATCCGACAGTGAGTCAGTGGAAAATGAAGGAGAATGTGTTTTGGAAATGGCTGTGGCTGCTTTGAACTTCCAGCCACGTTTCCCTCCCTCCCTCATAGAATTCGAAAAGTGAACCTTATCAAGAACAAGACCTTCCACATTGGATAACAGGTTGCTTTCCCAGAGACTGGAAGGGGTGAGCAAGTATGATGGGCAGCTGATTGATTGATGGACAGATGTCTGAGAGTCCCGAGTAACGATGATGAAACCCTAGGATAGGTGGAGGCGTGCAGGCTGAAGGGTCCGGTCACGAATTCCCACGTTGTGAAGGCAGAGAGGGTGCAGAGTCAGCGGAAACTTGCATGCTTAAGAGTACACCACACCAGGCGGAGGTTTCCAGTTCTCTTCTTTCCTGGATGTTACTGACTGATGTATGCAATTTAATAAAATGAGCTGGCTTCTTAAGACACAAACCGTGACGGCTACACCCTGGCCCTTCTCTCTCGCCTCCCTATCGTCGTTTCCACTTCTAGGTCAGTGGCTCCTGAATAGCTTCCAGCCTTGCCAATCATGCCGTGGCCCACAATCAGCTTCAACAATATGGATCAGACTAGAAACATCTTTCTGTGCAAGCCAACCTTCCTGCCCAGGTTTTCCATTTCCCTCAGTGGCAGCACCATTGTTACCCCACAGGTTCATGAGATTCAAGTCACTCTCTCCTCTGCATATATGCAGCATCCATATGTCCTGGAGTTTCTGCAAACAGCCCTGCTTTCAAACCTTCTGTTTTAGTGGCTGACCATGTGTCAATGCCTGTATCTTGATTTTGGACTGAGAAGACAAAAAGACATAGTGACTATACCTGTCAATAAGCTGGCACGGCGGTCTTGTCTTCCTTCCTTATGCCTCCCAATCAATTTATTTCTAGTTACCAGTGCAGGAGTTCCTGTTCTCACAGCTGGATTTTGTCATAACATCAGCCCCCTCCATTTTGCTTTTCATGAGTCCATCAAATAGATCCTCCAAACATAATTGCCCTTTATTCTCTCAGCAAAAGAACCCCAAAACATAAAAAGCAAAACAAAAAAACCCCCAAAAACCCACAGTACCTTTCCGCTCCCAACCAGATGAATTCACCCTCGTTATCTCGGGGCTTCCTTCTCTAAAGCCTTCCATCTGCTCCAGCCCCCACAGGCCTTTATCTCCCTGAAACAATATGACACTCATTTTTAGTTTTAGAACTTAACTTCCAACATTCTAAGCTGCTTTATTATTTGTCATCTCTCAAAAGAGGTTTTAAGACACCTAAAGAAGCACAGCTCTTTAGCTGTTTTTGGACACCTTTCGTCATGGAAAGCTGGTTTCGGGCAAATTGTAAGTATTCAACAATTATCTTTTAAGTGAGATGTGATTAGATAGCTTAGTATGTGAAATGAGTGTCTCTCATAAACCAGTTCCCTTTACATGTATAGCTATTTAAAGAGATAAACAGTATCATTATTTCCCAGAACAAAAATGACCACATGATAAATAAGGCTTTATGAAAAAACATGGACAAGCTTGTCTTGCTTTAGAATAAAGGTGGGTAAAAAAAAAAAAAACAAAACAAAAAAACAACTTTGGGGGCTGTTTGCATTTTATATGTAAACAGTGACATCTGCTGGTGAACACGCACAGCACTGACACGGCACCTTGAAGTGGATTCAGGGTTCAGAAGCACGAATTTCATTGAGTCTTTCATCACTGTCCTCTCAGAGACACCCAAAGGCCCCTTGTGAGACCCCAGAATCAGGTCATGTCCGCATACTCAATGATGATGGATGTGTTATTCTGGGGAATCATGCAATTTAATTAAGACAGTGCATTGATGATTAAAACGATTCTCCCTGTATCGGTTTCATTAGCCCAGTTTTAACTTTTAATAGTCTTCCCGTATGATACATTTTCCCCTTGGAAGATTCCTGCCTGGCTTCCCTAGGGGAAGTGCTTAAAAGCGTCAATCTCATCACAGTTCAGCAATCAGGAGATAATTTTGTTCCCTAATTCTGTTTTTCCAGCATGTTTGTAAACAATGCCATCAGGGATAACAGTGTTTGAAGCTGAAGCTGGGGCTGCCATCCAAACGTGGAAAGCGTGCCAGAGGACTGTCTTTCCCGGGCCTGCTCCACCTGCACGCCACAGAGACGAAGCTCAGCTCCGGGATAAGGTAAATATCAAGAGCCACGCAGCAGCATGCCTTCCATTCAAGGCAGAACAATGGGTGGTTTTGTTGGCCAACCTGGCTGCATGGGAGAAAGCCAAGCAACACCATTGATTTAAGCCCCAGGAAAAGCCAAAAATCTTTGGCCACCTCAGGTTGTAAATCTGGCATCAGGTGTCAGAACCTTGTATGAAAACAGAGACTACTAGGTTCTGCTGTCGCTTGAAAGGAATAGCCCAAAGAAAAGCCTGACTCCAAAGAAGGGCTGTCCCAGGCTCAGGACCCCACAGCGACTACATGCCTGGGCCGGGAACTGCGGGGAAGGCAGCCCAGAATGGTCACATCTCACTCTGCAGCCCCCTCACCGGACAAGGACACCTCCTGTCAGGTTCCGAGTTCTAGTCATTCTTCCTTGTCTCTGAGACCTGTCCCTCTTTTCATATCATTTCTACGGCCACCCCTGGTTCAGCCTCAGGTGCCTCGGAGGACTCCCTGGCCAGGCCCCATGGGCACACTCTACACATACGATTGACAAGACCTCTAAACGAGACCGCAAAGCAGGCCCGTTTCCTTCAGGTGACGGACGTGGGAACTCAGGCTGAGAGCAACAGACCAAGCAGACACAGCTGAAAAGTTGGAGCCAGGACTCCAACCAGGATCTGCCTGACTTTAAGTAACATGCGTTTCCCACCAAACCCATGTCATAGCTTTCCCCAGCTCTCAAAGCTTCAATGACCCCACTGCCTACTGAATTCAGTCCCAGCCGCCAAGCCAGGGGCCGAGCCCTCCATGCCCTGCCCTGCCCTACTCTTCAGCCTTGCCCAGCTCTTCCCCTCCACGAACATCCCTAAGTCCCCCCCGCCCACACTCAAGACTCCCCAGGAGTGTCCCTTTGCTCATCTGCAGTGTCCTTTCTACCAACCCATCTGCCCTTTCCAAGTCCTGCTCACTCATCAATACTTCTGTGACCGCCCCGCAGTGAGAGCACATTCTCTGCTAAACCCTTACGCTTCCACCGCACTTACGTCAGAGTTCTTTACACAGAGGTCTCCCCCTGCTAGACTGAGCCACCTTGCAGGAAGAGGCTGTGCCTGGATTTTCACATCTTTGTATGTCCTTCCATTCTTAGCAAAGGCACCTGGAATTTAATCAAAATCACCAAATATGTGTTGGACGGATGAACAGGTGGACAGATTTTAAATAAATAAAGTATTTATCTAGGCTGTTACCTCTCAGGATGCAGGAAAATGTATTTGATTTATAGACATACAGAAAAAGCGACTACATAGAGTATAATAAAGCAATGTTGTGTTTGGAGTAACAGCAACTGATTAGTAAGTATCTATTACGTTACACTAATGTCGTATCTCTACCATTAGACTAACAAGTCTTTATGTTTCACAAGGGCAGGGATAATGTCTACAGCTGCAGCTGCCAGATCAAGCTGGAGTCCCTCCCTGATTTGATGCCATAAAGTAGGAGCTCTCAGTCGCCATAGGAGGAAATCACACCCCAGGCTGCTCACTAGAACCTCTGGGAAGAAGCAGAGCTCCCCACCATAAGTCACGGCTTTGGGGTCAGAGTCTCTGGATCCAAGCCTGGTTCTGCTACCTGAGCCTCTCTTGAGTCTCAATTTCCTCCGTAAATATAAGGATGATAATCCCTGTCCCATGAGTTGTACTAGGGAATAAATGTGATCCTCTACACAGTGCACTCAACAGAGGGCATGACCTGTGGGAAGGGTCCCGTTAGTGCCAGCATTGCCAGTTATGCAGTGAATATCACTCATGTCTCAGCTTCTGTATCAACCAACAGCAATGCAGAGTTATCCCACCTGTAGTTAGTTGAACGTAGCTGGTGCTGACTATACTTCTAAGTTCTTACCAGTTGTCACTAGACCTTGTCAAAATGGGAAAAGACGGACTTCTGATAAACTCACAGTCAACTTATAGGCAATTTTAATAGAAAAAACCATAATGAACTGCAGTTTTAAAAAAATCTACAATGAGGTATGAGCTAAAACAGGATTCCATAGACTTGAAGTCAAAGTTCATAGTGAATCTCTTAAAACCTTACCTCCTTTTGCCTTTTAAATATTATTAGTATGTTACATTATAATTCATCCCATGATAGTGTTTTCAAGGCATTGGGGTTCCTGAATGCTTCAGATTGTCTCCTATGTCCTTCAAAGATACCGCATAATAGTGTAGCTCCGTGAGAATGAAGTGGTGGCTCTGCACCCCCAAGGTGCCAGGAGAGTCAGGTCCACCCAGTCACGGTGTGCTGCCAGGCGCCAGACCTCTGTCTCTTCCTACCCACCATGCAACTTTACAGACCAGGAAGCCACTCAAGGGCAGCACAGCCCTGGGGACACATCCCAGTGCCTTATGCTCTGGTGTTCAAGACTGCCTCAGCATCCACTTACTGTGCAGGAGCTAAGGGAGGTGATCACCTCCACGGACCTATCCTCAACAACAGCTCCTCTATACTAGAAGATACTAGAAACAAAAGTGCTGTGCTCCTCTGGGCTGAGTTGGGAACTGGAGCTGTCCATCGCAGTGGAAGGAACTGGGTCAGCATTTGCACTAGCAATAAGTTCTCTGGCCTGTGGACCATGAGCCACAGGGATCCTTCAGCACCAGTGAAGGCGAAGTGACTTTGAGTGCTTGGACTCCATTCTCGGCAGGTTCACTTTTTATGCTGTCAGACCCGTAAACAAATGTTCACCCCTTCCTGAAGCAAAGCAGGAGAGGACATTGTTGATCTATCAGGGCATCCTGATAACATTCTGCCTCCACAACCAGCCAGTGTTTAGAAACACGCTAGCTCTACTCAGCCGGGAGTGTGAACACTGCTCATTGCTGATTAGGTACTTTAAGTCATGAATGCTCAGAACAATCACAAGATATATATACACTTACACATATACATACACCGCCTGTACACTCAACCAGAGGACATACATTGGTGGCTGCAGAACTCCATTATGACAGCATGGAACTTCATTTAGATCATTTCTTTTTTCATATGACACCTCCAATTTACATTTCAGTGTTGTTGGTGATGGCTATTGACTGAATGTTTGCATTCCCACGAAATTCATATGTTCAAATCCTAATCCGCCACCTGATGGTTTTAGAAGGTGGGCCTTTGGGGAGGTGATTAAGTCATCAGGGTGCAGATCTCACGAATGGGATGAGTGCTCCTGTGACAGAGACTCAGAGAGCTCTCTGACTGTCTTCCTGCCTCGTGAGGATGCAATGAGAAGGCAACCACCTGCAGCGGGAAGAGGGTCCTCACCGGAACCCAAGCCAGCTGGCCCCCAGGCGTGGCCTTCCAGCCTCCAGAACTGTGGGAAGTGGATGTCTGCTGTTTGTGAGCCCCCCAGTCTACAGTGTTCTGTTACAGCAGCCCGAGCTGCCTACCACAGTGATATTACCAATGATGGCAAAACACCACACAGTACATGGTGATCACTCAGAGTGCCTTCGTTGCCAGATATAGAAACGACTTTTCAAATTCCAGCTATAATCCTCCCAAACCTCAACTGAGGAAATGAATCATTATCACCAACTGCAAAACTCGCTGTTGCCCTGCAGCAATGACAAAGAGGGCCTTTCTCCTGTAGACCTCCCCCTAGGTGGGCCTGGGCACACTTCCTTTCCTCCCAGCCTCCTGGGGCCTTCTCAACTGCCTCTCCACTGACAGAACTAGCAGCAGACGAGCCTGGGGAGGTTCCTCTAACCTCTTGTAAGGAGAAATTATTTTTCATTTCCTTGAAGGTTTGAGCCCAGGCAGGCTGGCCATACTCCCTCCCCACACAGCAATCCCGGCACACCTCACCTAGGAGACAGGGTGGGGCAGAGAGAGATGGGGGCTGCTGGGGCAGGAGGGCTGGCCCAGCCCCAGCAGGATAACTGCCCTGGAGAACACACACACCGCAGAGCCCCAGCCCCGCTCCCAGGATCCATCCTGACCATGTCCGCTGAAGACTCAACCAAGACTTCACCCTCAGAGAAGAAATCACAGAGGAATTCCTTGACATGCTCCCCTTCTCTAATCTGGTATTAACAAATGGCATGATGGACTAAATGAAGAAAGGAGGAAAGGGAGAAGTAAATAAACTCCAGGTTTTGCAGACATCAAATTTTAAGAAAGCAAATGAGAACTGAGTTCAATAATGACCCCGGTCATTCTTTAGCAAGGCAAGAGGAAGGAGTGAAATAGCCTGGATCTTTAAACATCCCCAATTCAAGGGACAAAATTCCATCATGCACCCCCTAACCAGTGAATTCAGCTATAGGCATTGTAGTCGTATCAGTCACAGCATTGAAGGCTCTTGCTGTCAGAAGGGCTTGGCTCTGTGTGTGTGTGTGTGTGTGTGTGTGTGTGTGTGTGTGTTTCTCCTGGACCAATACGAAGTGTGTTCTGCCTGGTTCAGCTTCTTCACCTGTTTCCCATCTCAGAGAACAGGTAGTTTCTCCAAGACTGGTTCTTGGAATTTTGTGATGCAGAATCAGCCAAAGGACAGAGGAAGCTGAGACTGAGGGCTAGAGGAGGAGGGGAGGACTAAGAAAAAAGCTGAACATGAGTGGAGAGAGAAAGCAGTCCCTCCGCAGAGAAAGAGTAGGAGGGGTGAGGAGGGAGGATGCTGACAATCACAGCCCAAGAAAAGTAGAAAAATAAGAACCAAGCAGTGGGGGAAAAGGGAGTCAGGTCAAATGGGTTTCCCGTGATCTGTAGATTGGTTCTTCTCTGTGCTTTTCAGTTAAATCAGACTGGCGTTTCTTCTTAAATTCGTATTTGCTGTTAGGTCTGCTGTTCTTTGAATATGACTTCTTGGAGAGACGGAGCCGTGTGGGTCTTGAGCTCATAAGATTTTCTCAGTCCTAGCCCTGTCCTCTTGTCTTACAGCTGAGGAAATGCCAGCTCAGAGACATAAAATCACTGGCCTCAATATGCACCACAATTTACAGCTGAACTTTGATTCCTCTGCCTGTTAGTCCAATGTAGATTCTATACCTCATGCTAAAAATATACTTGTTCCTAAACATGCTCCCAGCCACATCCGTCCCCGCCTCGACATGCCTCCTTACGCTGTAAGTCTTACTGGAAAGCTAACCAACCTCACACTCTTCAGTAAAAAGCATTTACATGTCTGAAGAGAAAGTGCCCCACCACCACAGAAAACGTTCCCAAAATGAACTCAATTCTGGGGCTGGAAGCTGGGATGCATGCAGGTAGATCAAAGGCAGAGCCTTACCTTGAGGAGACACGTGGTGAAGTTAGAAGGGACAGACACTGGGCTTTAAAGGGCCACGTGTCTGAGCAGGACTCACATTCCATCCAACAGATGGCAGTAGCCACATAGTTTTTTAAATAAGCACATAGAAGTTCAATGTTCAGAAGAAAACAGAATCAGTGAAATGAGATGTAAAATCTTTCTGTCCTCACCAAAAACCAAGTTACCACTCCTATTGAATTAACATGAAACTCAAACAACAACAGAACCCATCTACGCAAGCACTGGTAATACAATCAATTAATAGCCCACTAATGACATGCTCCTGATTATAAATTATAACCAACAATTGCTTTGTGTCTTGTTGCTATTAGAAAGATGAAAGAGGACTAATAATTGCTCTAATATGTTGGGTTTAACTCATTTAAGTGAGTGGTTTCATATGCTTTCCGTTTTCCACATACCAACATGCTTGAAGGAAAAAATAATGGAACCTCTTGGTTGCTAACAATCGTTTAACCCCCACCTCATTCTTAGAATTCTTTACACTTCTGAACATGACTTCCATTCTAGTTTTCAAATTGAGAAAGCACCTATATTAAAAAGCAGTGGTTCTCTCCCCATTTGGGATTACACTTAAATGTATAGAGTAGAGAAAAGTCTAATAGAGAACATAATTTTTTTTTTTTTTTTTTTTTTTTTTTTTTGAGACGGAGTCTCGCTCTGCCGCCCAGGCTGGAGTGCAGTGGCCGGATCTCAGCTCACTGCAAGCTCCGCCTCCCGGGTTCACGCCATTCTCCTGCCTCAGCCTCCCGAGTAGCTGGGACTACAGGCGCCCGCCACTGCGCCCGGCTAGTTTTTTGTATTTTTTAGTAGAGACGGGGTTTCACCCTGTTAGCCAGGATGGTCTCGATCTCCTGACCTTGTGATCCGCCCGTCTCGGCCTCCCAAAGTGCTGGGATTACAGGCTTGAGCCACCGCGCCCGGCCAAGATTGCACCACTGTACTCTAGCCTGGGCCACAGAGTGAGACCCTGCCTCAAAAAGTTAATTAATTAATTAAGAATCATTTCAAAGTATGAACCATGAATGTAAATAACTGATATAAAAATCTGGAAAGAATGAATCAGAAATAAAAGAAAAGAGCTTGGGTTTGAATCTTGCCTGCCCCACCAACTGGGTGAGTTCAGGTGACCTGTCTGAAACTCGGTTTTCCTCTCCTTTGTGTGGGTTAGAGGAGATAAGGTCTTAGCACCTAAGATCCTTCCTGGTACTTGCAAATGCACAGTAAGTGGTAGCAATTATGATTTCTAAATCAGACATGACCCATACAAGCGTTTCCTTCCTGGAGAGGAGGGGTCTTAATCTGGGGAGTCCAGTGCAAAATAAAAATATGAGGATCTTTGTTCCAAAACTAGTAAGAATTTCAAGATGGTGTCAGCAGAGCTGACCAGCTGTGGGAGCCTACGTGAAGCTGTTCCCGCTCTTGCCAATTTTCTCAGGGTTTTCCAGCTCAAATGAGTCTTTCCTCCTGCACCGAATCTTCATACTCTTATCACCTGTGCCAAATAATTAGCTCACCAACTATTATCCTGGTCCCCAGTCAACCGTAGCAATATGTAATATCATCATATTCACCACTAGCTGCAGGGTGACATTCTCTTTCCCAAGTGGATTGTGTCAGTCTGTTTGTGTTCCTACAGAGGAATGCCTAATGGCTGGGTCATTTAGAAAGAGAAGAGGTTTAACTGGCTCACAGTTCTGCAGGACGCACAGGAAGAGTGATGCCAGCATCTGATTCTGATGAGGGCCTCAGGAAGCTTCCATTTGTGGCAGAAGGGAAAAGGGAGCAGGCGCATCACATGGCAAGAGCGGGAGCAAGAGAGAGAGAAGAGGCAGGTCCCCTCAGACTCTTTTAAACAACCAGATTGTGCATGAACTAACTAAGCAATAACTCACTTATCACCAGGAGGATGGTATTAAACCGTTCAAGAGGGATTTGCCCCCATGATGCCATCACTTCCCACCTGGCCCCACCTACTACATTGGGAATCACATTTCAACATGAGATTGTAAAGAACATCCAAACCATATTATAGATGATCGCATCCTTGTGGGCAAGGGACTGTAAAGAGTGCTGACTCCTTTTCCACCCCACAGCCTCCAGGCACTGCTGGCACATATTAGATGCTCAACAAATACCTGTTGACTAAATAATTGATGGGAGGGTGATATGGCTATGTAGTTGTTAGCACCTTACTACCATATTCTCCAGGTTGTAAAGGCTGTGAGTGGCAGACTGAAAGCATGCCAGGTAATCTCTGTAGAGGGCATACTAAAGAAACTAAGAGGACGTCACACAAGTGGGTGTGTTCACCCTCTGTGTGTGTGTGTATTTCATTTTCCTTTATTTATGGTTTCTCATATTAATACACTTTATTTTTGGAACAGTTTTAGGTTCACAGTAAAGTGAAGCAGAACGTACAGAGAGTTCCTATATACCCTCTGTCCCCACACATGTACAGACTCCCCAACTACCAACATTCCCCACCAAGATGGTACATTTGTTACTACTGTTGAAATGGTATTGACACATCATCACCCAAAGTCCATAGTTTGCATTAAGATTCACTCTTGGTGTTTAATATGGGTTTTGATAGGTGTATAATGACACATATCTACCATTATAATATCAGATAGAATAGTTTCATTGCCCTGAAAATCCTCTGTGCTCTACCTATTCATCTCTCTCCCCCAAATCCCTAGCATTAACTGATCTTCTCACCATCTCCATAGTTTATCCTTTTCCAGAATGTCACATACTTGGAATCATACATATAAAGGCTTTCGAATTGGCTTCTTTCACTTAGCAATGTGCGTTTAAGTTTCCTGCATATCTTTTCATAGGTTGATAGCTCATTTATTTTTAGTGCTAAATAATATTCCACTGTATGAATGTCCCACGGTTCATTTATCCATTCACCTATTGAAGGACATCTTGGTTGCTTCCAAGTGTTGGCAATTATGAATGAAGCTGCGGGTTTTTGTGTGGACGTAAGTTTTCATCTCCTTTGGATGAACGTCAAAGAGCACAACTGCTGGTAAGGGTATGTTTAGTTTTTAAAGGAATGGCCAAACTGTCTTCCAAAGTGGCTGTACCATTTTGCATTGTCAGCAATCATGAATGAGAGTCCCTGTTGTTCCTCATCCTCACTAGCATTTGATGTTGTCGGAGCTGTGGAATTCGGCCATTCTAATGTATGTAGTGATATCTCATTGTTTTTTAATCTGCATTTCCCTGATGGCATCTTGTGGAGCGTCTTTTCATATGCTTAATTGACATCTGTATATCTTCTTTGGTAAAGTATCTGTTAAGGTCTTTGGCCCATTGGTTAATCCAGTAGTTTGTTTATTTTTTTCTTAGCCTAGCTACAGAGGCTTATCAATTTTATTGATCTTTTCAAAGAACCAGCTTATAATTTTGTCGATTTTCTCTACTGATTTTGTTTCCAATTTTATTGATTTCTACTGTAATTTTGTTATTTCTTATCTTCTGCTTACTGTGGACTTAATTTGTTCTTCTTTTGCTAGTTTCCTGAAGTGGACTGTGAACTTCATAGGAGCTTCTCAGTTGCCCCCAATCTCTTAGGTAGGACAGGATGGTTACAGGTAACTGGAGTTAGGTATTTCCCCTTCCCCTGGGTAGGTTAGGTTCTGACAAAAACCCAGCATTTAGGCTCTGATAAAATAGTTTCTCCTGAGGGTAGGCCTTGTAATAAGAAGGATGCTCTGGCATATTTCAAAGTAGTTGCTTTTCTCCTCCCCCTGAGAGAGGCATAAGGGAATTTTTCTCTGATCTTTGCTTTGAGAATCTGGGAGAGTGCCCGTAGTTATACCTCATAGAAGTGTAAGAGCCCTTGTATACCTGGGTCTTCCTGGAATTTTTAACTCCATCTTTTCCACACTCAACCTCTGGCAATTTGTCAGTTACAGTTCAGCTTTTCCCACGTTGGCACTGGTGCCGATGGAAGTTTCTGCTCTAGAGTTTCTGCTGTTTAGAGCAGATTCATTGTGTCCACATGTCTGTCTCTCCAGTTTTGGGGACAGCAGCTTACCCTGTGTCCTCACTTTTCTGATAGCTCTAAGAACTGTTGATTTTTCAGTTTGTCAGTTTTTTGAATTGTTATTAGGATACAGTGACAGCTTCAAAGCTCCTTTTGCACTGAAGTGAAAAATGGAAGTCCTGTGTTCTCTTTTAAACACTGGCACACTCCAATAAAAACAATTTAATGAGAGTTGACCCCGTTCACAAATTTCCACTGCCTCAAATGGCCCTACATGTGCAGGAGTAGTCTTCAGACAGCCCAGTCCACACATAGGATGGGCATTGACCAAACTTCAGCAACTCGGAAAGTCTACCCTAAGAATTGGGTCAGAGAGAGTCCCTTTTCTCCAGTAGATCATCTTCCACCTCCTTGGGAAGATCAAAAAACAGGCATTAATCTCCAGATAGAAAAAAAGAATGAATCAGAAAGAAAAGAGATGCAAGACAGACAGCAAGGATGATTTTTTTGTTCCTGGGTAGAGTCACAAGCCTGGTCTCTAGCCGAGCATCCTTTTAATAGACTCCTCTTTTCCACTCAGCTTCCCCAAGAAAATGTCTCTTTCTGTTTGCCATCAATAAGTCACTCAGTGAGAGTGAATCTGTCCATAAACTCTAGTGGGGATGAACACCACATTTCCATATCTCCTGAGCTCCTGGAAAGTAATTTGTCACCAGGGTGGCGCGAAGGTCCAGAATTTTACGTAGAGCCCAGTCAACAAGGAAGAGCCAGTTGCCAAGGCCAGGGAAGCCAGAGTAGCCACATCTCAGCACTCCAGAGAGCATGAATTGCGGTAAAGTCAATGAGAGTGGTATCCTCAGATTTTGCCAATTAAGGATTCAGCATGAAATAAACCACGCCCAGGAACAAGCAAAAAGACTGTTTCCTGGAAGAGAAAACCAGATCTGGAAGGAAACAAGAAAGCACCACCCAGCTGGGAGAGGATACACATCAAAAACAGCCCTGAGGGTAAGGGACTACATAGGCCTTTCTTTTGGCTGTGTCTGCAAAGAGGACAGATGCATCATAGGAGACTACAGCCAAGAAGAGAACTGCAAGGAATAACAGGGAGTCTAAGGAAACTTGGGATTCAAGAGAGGTCCAGGAAACTACAAAAAGACTGTAGAGTGGAATCTCTTAGTCTCACAAAAGTCTAGGCTCTGTCTGCTCTGTTTCTCCTCCCAGATCAGACAGCCTCAGCCGAGAAAGCGATAGAGGAGGAGGTCAGAACAACATCCTAGTGAGGCCACCATGCAGCCTGTTGGATTTGGTCACCTTCAACTCAACCACAAAGCGGCAGGACATTTAATTTAAATATTCATTTGTGCTTCGTCACCTTATGGTATTCCCTTTCTGTTTCAGGAGACAGAGGGGCTCTTAATCATCAAAAATTTTCCTGGTTGGCAGACAGAAACTACTGAAAGATTCTTCCAGTTTTCACGACCCACATAGTCATTGAAGGGGTCATTCTTGTTATCTGGGTGGAGGCAGAGGCAGAGAGGAAAGATCAGGTATTAGTACTTCATTCCTTTTTAAATACCAAATAATATTCCACTGTATGACTGTACTTCATTTTGTTTATCCATTCATCACTTGATGGATATTTGAGCTGTTTCTATTTTTGACTATTATAATTCATGTTGCTTTTTACATTGATATGCAAGTTTTGTGTGGACATTTTTATTTTTCATTTTTCTGGTGTACATATATGAGAGTAGAATTGATGGATCATACGAAAATTCTATAATTAACATCTGAGCTACTGCCAAACTGTTCTCTCCACCATTTAAAAATCAGGCCAGCAATATATGAGGATTCCAATTCCTCCACATCCTTGACAATACTTACTAATGTTTACTTTCTAAATTTCAGCCAACCTAGTGGGCAGTTTTTTCATTGAAAATTTGATTTGCATTTCCCTGATGAAAAATGAATAATAACATTGAAAATCATTTAATATGTTTATTGGTAATCATGTATCTTCTTTGGAAAAAATTTATAGACAAATCTTTCCTGCATTAAAAAATATGGGTTGTCTATTAGTTGAGCTGTAAGAGTTCTTTATATATTCTTGACACAAGCCCTTATCATTTCAAATATTTTCTCCTATTCTGCAGGTAGTCTTTTCACTTTCTTGATGGTATCCCTGGAAGCACAAAATATGATATTTTGAGAAAGTCCAATTTAGTTTCTTTGGTTGCTTGTGCTTTTTGGTGTCATACCTAAAAAATCACTGCCTAACTTAAGGTCATAAATATTTACTTCTCTATTTCTTCTCAGTGTTATAATTTTAGCTCTTACCTTTATGTCTATGATCAATTTTGAATTAGGTTTTGTATATGGCATGTTGTACAGGTTAAACTTTTATTTTTTGCCGTGGACATCCAGTTTTCCCAACACCATTTGTTGAAAAGACTTTTATTTTACCCACTAAATTTTCTTGGCATCATGATTAAAAATCATTTGATCATAAAAATGAAGATTTATTTTTAGATGATCAATTCTGTCCCATTGATTCGTATGTCTGTCTTTATGAGAATGCCATGCTGTCTTGATTACCACAGCTTTGTAGAACATTTTGAAACTGGTAAGTGTTAGTCCTCCAAATTTGTTCTTCTTTTTCAAGATTATTTTGGGTCTTCTGGCTCTCTTATATTTCCTTATGACTTTAGGATAAGCTTGTCAATTTCTGTCCAAAAGAGGTAGCTAGGATTTTGATGGAGACTACATTAAACCTACAAATCAATTTGGGAAATATTGCTGTCTTAGCAATGTTAAGTCTTTCAATCTGTGAACATGGAGTGCTTCTTCATCTATTTAAGTTTGTCTTAATTCCTTTCAATGACAATTTTTAGTTTGCAGTGTACAAGTCTTGAACTTGTATACTTCTTTGATTAAATTTATCCTAAATTATTTCATCTTTTTAATTCTATTAGAATAGAATTGTTTTTCTTAATTTCATTTTCATATTGGTCATAAAATGCCTAGAAATACAATTGATTGTTGTATATTGACCTGGTATCCTGCAAAGTAGGAGAACTTGTTTACTAGTTTCTAATAGCTTTTAAAAGATATTATTTCTAGCATTTTCATATCATCTAGAATAGAAATAGTTTTACTTCTTTCTGTCTACTCTGAAAGCATTTTATTTCTCTTTCTTGCTTGATTCCCCAGGCTAGAATTTCCAGTACAATGTTAAATAGAAATGGTGAGAGTAAACATCCTTGTTTTGTTCATGATCTTATATGAAAAGTATTCTGTCTTTCACCATTAAGTATGATATTACTTGTGAGTTTTCCATAGGCTTCTTTATTTGGAAGAGGAATTTGTATCCTCTTTGTTGAGTGTTTTTTTAAGAAAAGCTGTTGGATTTTGTCCAGTGTTTTTTCTGTGTCTATTCAAATTATCATGTGATTTTTGTTCTTTATTTTATTAACATGGTGTATTAAGTTGATTGATTTTTTAATGTTAAGCCAACATTTATCCTGGGGAAATTCCCATGTGGTCATGGTCATTCTTATTCTTTTTATATATTCTGGATGTGGATTGCTAGTATTTTATTCAGAATTTGTGTCAATATTCACAGTGGATATCAGTCTGTAGTTTTCTTATGCTGTCTTTGTCTGGTTTTAGTACTGGGGGTAATATTGTCCTTATAGGCTAAGTGGGTAAGTTCCTTCCCACTTTGAAAGAGTTGGGGGGGATGGGTATTCTATTTTTTGAAAGAGTATGTAGAAGATGAGTATTCTTTTTTGCATAATTGGTAGAATTTGCCAGTGAAGCCACATGGGCCTAGAATTTCCTTTGTGAGAAGTTTTCAAATTATAAACTCAATGTCTGTACTTTTTAATAGATCTATTTACAGTTTCTATTTCTTCCTGAGTCAATTTTAGCACTTAGCATCCTTATAGGACTTTGTCCATTTTATCCAGGTTATCTAATTTGTCGGCACACAGTTTTTTTGTTTTGTTTTGTTTTGTTTTGTTTTCGAGATGGAGTTCTGCTCTTGTTGCCCAGGCTGGAGTGCAACGGCACGATCTCAGCTCACCACAACCTCCGCCTCCCAGGTTCAAGCAATTCTCCTGCCTCAGTCTCCTGAGTAGCTGGAATTATAGGGATGTGCCACCAAACTCAACTAATTTTGTATTTTTAGTAGAGACAGGGTTTCTCCATGTTGGTCAGGCTGGTCTCAAACTCCCAACCTCAGATGATCCGCCCACCTCAGCCTCCCAAAGTGCTGGGATTACAGGCATGAGCCACCGCGCCAGGCCTGGCATAGTTTTTATAGTTTCCCTTATAATATTTTTATTTCTGTGAGGTTGGTTTTGATTTTAAGACTTGAGTCTTCTCTTTATTTTTCCTGCATAGTCTACCTAATGCTTTATATACTTAATGGTCAATTAGGTTTATTTGTATCACAGTGTTGTTAAAATGTTCTAGTTCCTTAATATTCAGCCTATTTGTTCTATCCACTATTGAAAGTGAGATAGATATTGAAGTTTCCAATCATTGCTGAATTGTCTATTTCTCCCTTCTGTCAGTTTGCTTCATGTATTTTAAAATTTGTGTTGTTAGGTACAGATGTGTTTATTATTATTGTGTTTCCCAGTGGGATCACTACCACTTTGTCACTATCCTTTGTGATTAGTAACAAATTTTGTCTTAAAAACTATTTTTCTTGATATTGGTATAGACACTTCAGCTCTATTTTGACTACTACTTGCATCGTATTCCTTTGTCCATCATTTTACTTTTAATGTATTAGGTTTTCAAATCTAAACTGTATCTCTTATAGACAGAATAGAATTGTATAATATTATTTATTCTGCCAGTCTCTGTCTTTTGCCTGAACTATTAATTAATCATTTATATTTGATGTAGTTACTGATAAGGTAAGATTTATATCTGCCATCTTTCTACTTGTTTTCCACATGCTTTATGTGGTTTCTGTCCCTGTACATGCCCATCAATATCTTATTACAGTAATACATATTTCTAGTGTACAACTGTAATTTCTTTGTTGTTCGTTTTACTATGTATTTTTTGAGTTATTTTTGAGTGATTAATAACATAATAACAATATCATTCATATTAAACTAACTTAATTTTAATGGTGTTCAAAAGCTTCATTTAAATATAGCTCCTTTCTCCTTTAATTGTGCATCATGGAAACTATATACATTATAAGCTTATCAACAAAGTTTTATAATTATTGCTATATGGAGTTGTCTTTTAAATCAGAAAGTAAAGTGTTACAAACTCATGTTGATTCAAGTTACTAATAAATATCACTTAATTTCAGCCTGCAACACTTCCTTTAGTGTTTCTTAGGGGGCAGGTCCACTACCACAGAACTTTCTCAGTTTTGATTTTTGGGGTTTTTTTTTGAGACAGAGTCTTGCTCTGTTGCCCAGGTGGGAGTGCAGTGGTGTGATCTCAGGTCACTGCAACTTCTGCCCTGCAGGTTCAAGTGATTCTCCTGCCTCAGCCTCCCTAGTAGCTGGCACTACAGGTGCCTGCCACCACACCCAGCTAACTTTTAGTAGAGATGGGGTTTCACCATGTTGGCCAGGCTTGTCTCAAACCCCTGACCTCAAGTGATCCTCCCACCTCAGCCTCCTGAAATGCTAGGATTACAGGCATGAGGCACCACACCCACCCGGCCTCAGTTTTTTAAAATCTACAGCTGCTTTAATTTATCCTTCATATATAAAGGATAGTTTTGCTGGATATAGAATTTTTGATTGACATTCTTTTTCTTTTGGCACTTTGAATACGTCATGAGAATCATGGCATTCTCATCTCTATGATTTTTTTATGGAAAGCTAGCTATTAATCTTATTATAGACCACTTGCATGTAATGAGTCATTTTTCTCTGTCTTCAGGATTCTTTATTTGTCTTTTAACAGTTTTGCCTATTATATGTGTAAGTGTAGATTTCTTTCAGTTTATCTAATTTGATATTCTTGGATATGAACATAAATGCTTCCATCAAAATTGGTATGTTTTGGGCATTGTTTTCCTCAAGCATTCCTTCTCCTCCTTTTTCTCACCTCTCTCATGCCTGGACTGCCTTTATGGGTACGTTGGTATGCTTGATGGTGTCCCATAGGTATTTATGACTCTTAATTTTTCTTCATTATTTTATATTTCTGTTTCCCAGGCTGGATAATCTGAATTGACCTATTTTCAAATTCATTGATTCTTTCTTCTGGAAGCTTAAATTTTCTGTTGAAATCCTCTAAGAAATTTTACATTTCATTATGATAGTTTTATTTATTTATTTTTAATTTATTATTTTTTTTTGAGACAGAGTCTTGCTCTGTCATCCGGGCTGGAGTGCAATGGTGTGATCTCGGCTCACGGCAACCTCTGCCTCCCAGCTTCAAGCAATTCTCCTGCCTCAGCCGGCCGAGTGGGTGGGATTATAGACACCCGCCACCATGCCTGGCTAATTTTTTGTATTTTTAGTAGAGATGGGGTTTCACCATGTTGGTCAGGCTGGTCTCGAACTCCTAATCTCAGGTGATCCACCGGCCTTGGCCTCCTAAAGTTCTGGGATTACAGGCATCAGCCCCTGCACCTGGCCTCATTATGATAGTTTTAGCTCTACAGTTGCCATTTGATTCTTTTATTATTCTCCAGATGGAAATTAAGAGAAATAAACTGAAAAATGGAAAATTTGGGGCAAAGTTTAATGTGGAAGGACTCTCACAATGACCTTACAGTTTTTATTCTCTGGCTTGGCCAAAATGTAAATGGAAGTGGATGTGTCAGCCTTTTACTCCATTCTCTGGCCAACTGTCCCTTTTTTAGTTCTGAAGGGGAAGACTCATTTCCTTCCTCAGCTTACTTCTTCCTGTCTATGAGTCTATTTCCTTTGAAAATGGTAAACTTTTTGTTAGCAAATGCTAAATGTTAGCAAAAGTGTTTCTTTCCCACACTTGAATCTTCAGTGCCTAGGCCACTGCCCAGTAAATACTGGCTGCTCAACAAATTTTTATTAAATAAAATGCATTATCTTTGTGGGTACATTCCCTTATAATTTAACTTATTAAAATTTCACCACCAGAATAGTAGGTTGACAATCCCTATAAATCTACCTTTCTATCAGAGCAATAAACACAGTAGCCAAAATTGTCAAAATCAGTTATTTAAGAGATCTTGAAATTAACCAGATGTTTACAGTAATCTGAGGAGAGTTTGTTCCAGAAAAACTTCTGAGAGTGGGAAAGAACAGAGGGTTCATGTCATTGTAACATAAGTTAGCCCCATATCCCTCTGTCTAGCTATACAATAGGCTTGAAAACTATCTGGAGAATAATACAATTCTTAAAATAAAAAGTTTACAGTATGCCTTGATTAGAACAGCAGAAAAAGACCAATATGTACAGATGAAAAAACTATTCTGTCGCTAGATTTAGGGACACTGAGACGTGAAGAATAAAAACAGGTGATAGGAGGCAGAAAATCAAGCTACGAAGAGAAAAAAGACAGTAGGCTGGATGCTACAGGTGTTTCCTTAATAGAAAAGGGTGTTTAGGGACAGCCATGGATGGATAATTGGTTTCAGGGGTTTAACTAGCCACAGGTCTCTGTATTACATGATTCAGGGGGTATATGAGTCATTCTAATTTCATTTTAAAGGGATTTCACTTTCACCAATTCAATATTGTAAAAATACACAGATTCCTTCCTCGCGATTTGACAGAAAGTATTTCTGCATCTTTATTAAATGACCAGAAGATCTTTTCCTCAGTAATAAATTGTATTAAGATCATTGGAGAAAGTGTCAAGGCCAGCTTAATCTAAGAAACATCATCCGGCAACAACACAAGTGCTGTGATGTTACCTAAACGTCCTCAGCAGAAACTCAATTTCCTTCCTCTAGGATGTATTCAGTTTCCTTGCTTGTGGCCTTGTTCACACCCAGAGGCTGTATTATGGTCTGGTTCAAGTTAAGCTGATTCCATTACTGGCCTATGGAGATCTCAATACAAGGCTATAAAATAGAGACAGAAATTTACAGAAGAATGACAAATAAATGCAAAATCTATGAACAAATAATTTGGAGTTAAGCACAAAGCCACCAAGTCAATAATCCTTAGTGTTAGAATCCATCCTGGAGGTGCAGACAGAAAGGAACCTTTTCTCTGGCAATTGAAAATGTCCAGATCCCCACGATTTTCTTAACGGTAAACACTCTATATTGCAAACGTCCTCACAGACCACCCAGGTACTCTGGGTGACTTTTGACAGACGCTGTCAAACCAAACTGTGGTTTCTCATTTCCCTAGAGTAAAGCCCCAATTGTTAACGTGTAACAAGAGGATACAAGCTGAATTACTAAAATGTTTAATGAATGTAATTTTTAAGATATATGGTTTTATACGTTTCTAGTACTCTCCAGAGCCAACAAAATTTGCCTCTTCATTTTCTCCTTTAAGCAAAATTCACTGCAGGATAGGCTATAGGTGATGCTGTGGTGCCAAACAACTTCCCAAATCTCTGCAAGTCACATACAAAGTTTCCTGCTGACTCGCATAATATGTCCTCCAAGACCTGCAGGGATTCTGCTCCGAGCTGTCTCCATTCTTACTCTGGGACTCTGAGATGCGGGTTGATGGAACAGCTACCGTCTGAAACATTGTCAGTGATGATGACACAGGAAAGAGTGTGGAGCGAAGGTTCTCCTGGCTCTCAAAGCTTTCACCTGTAAGTGATACTCTTTCCTGCTTGCATTTCATTACCCATATGAGATATATGGATAAATCAAATTGCAAAGAGGCCTTGGGTGTTGGAGAACAATAGCACAGCCAGCCCAGCACACACACCCTGTTACACATTATATTCTGTGCTTCACACTGGAGCTACAGCTGCGCAACTACAGGCAGACTTGATCTTACCTCCATAGGTCTACAGTCTGGGGAAAATACAAACAAGGGATCCCTCTGTGCCGAGATTCCCCGCCTGCCTGGTGGGTGGGCAGAGCCAGCAGAAGGATGCCACTATGACAAGTAGCCCAGCCCAGGAAACCTCTTCGTACGCACTGGCCTGAGATTCCCATCCTATTCCAAGAGACACTTGATAGCCCAGCCTGGGAGAACCTGTTCATTCCTCAAGCAGCACCAGCAGGGAGTGGGATTCCCAGCCCTCAGAGATAAACAAACACCAAAGTCTCTGAAATATAACGGATTTAGAACCACAGCCCACAAAAGTAATCCAGGACCTGAGTGCTGAACCTAAACAGAGTGACTGCCTGCTAAAATTAAAAAAAAATTAATAGAATCCAGAGTTTCTTCATATAATAGACAAAATGTTCCGGATACAATAAAATATCACCCATTTTGCCAAAAACCAAGAAAATCACAATTTGGATAAGAAAAGACAGTCAACAGTCAGTGACATCAACACTGAGATGAATAAGATTTGGAATTATCTGATGAAGATTTTAAAACAGTTGCAACAAAAATGCTTCAACAATCAATTATAAATTCGGCTAAACAAAGAAAAACAATTTTAAAAATCTCAGCGAAGAAACAGAAGTTACACAAAAGGACCAAATGGAAATTAGAGAACTAAGAAATATAATAACAGAAACCTAAAAAGACAACTTCTTAGATGGGTTTAATTGTGGAATGGAGATGACAGAGGATAGAATCACTGAACTTGAGGATATAATTTGCCTAATTTGAGTAACCAATCTAAACAATCAGAAAATATCCTTAATAAATATTAAGGATATTCTCAGGGACCTATGGCACTGTAAAACAGATCTAACATTTCTGTCATCAGAGTCTCAGATGAAGAGAAGAAAAGAGAGTAGGGCTGAAAGAAAGAAGGAGTAGACTGGAAACTTCCCAAGTTTGGCAACACACACAAACCTATGGATTTGAGAATCTGAGTGAATCCCAAATATGATAAGCCAAGGAAATCCATACCAATGACAAAGAAAAACATTTTGAGAGAAACTAGAGAAAAATGACAAATCACCCATAGGGGAAGAATGATTGAAATGACAGTAGATTTCTCATCTGAAACAGTGGAACCCAGAAGAAAATGGCACAACATTTTTCAAGTATTTGAAGTGAAAAGAAAATTCAACCACAAATTGTATGTCTGGGAACACGATCCTTCAGGAATGGAGAGAAAATAAAGATGTTCTCAAATGAAAGAAAAATCTGTGCCTAGCAGACCTATCCTTAAAGATTGGATAATTTATCAAACAGCAGGGAACTGGTAAGAGGGAATCCGGAAGCATCAGAATAGAAGAAGAAACAACAGAAATGAAAGTATGGAAGCCGGGCACGGTGGCACATGCCTGTGGTCTCAGCTACTCATGAGGCTGAGGCAGATCAAGGCTGTGGTGAGCTATGATTGCACCACTGGACTCCAGCCTGGGTGACAGAGCAAGACTGTCTCTAAAAAAAATTTTTTTTAAGAAATAAAAATATGAGTACATGCAAAAGACTTCCTTCTTATGGTTTTTCTAAATCACATTAGATGATTGAAACACCATAAAATACTCAAGCCACCCAGGCATGGTGGCTCATGCCTGTAATCCCAGCATTTTGGGAGGCCAAGGCGGGAGGATCACCTGAGCCCATGAGTTCCAGACCCATGGGGACAACATGGTAAGATCTTTGTTCCCACTAAAAACAAGCTATACAAAGAAATGTATTCAAAACACAAAAACACTTAACAATACATCAAGGTAGAATCCAAAACAATTATTCAAATAACCTAAGGAAGGTAAGAAAATAAACAGAGGAACAAGAACCAGAGAAATCAAGCAGAAAACAAATAATTAAAAAGATAGACTTAAGCATCAACATATAAATACTTATCAATATCAGTAATTTAAACACAGCAATAACAAGACAGAGGTTGGCAGATACAGGCAGACTGAAAGGATGAATGATTAAACAAAGTGGTTCATCCATACCATGAAATACTACTCAGGAATGCAAAGGAACAAATTGATATACACAATGACTTAATGGATCCCAGGACAATTAGGCTAAGTGAAAAAAAAAATCCCAAATATTTCATACTGTATGTTCCCATTTCCATTTCATTTTTCGAAATAAAACTTTAGAACTGGAGAACAGTGGTTGCCAGAGGTTGAGGGCTGGCGTGGCAATGGGGAATGGTATGGGGGAGGTGGATGTAGGTGTAATAGGGTAACACAAGCAATTCTAGTGGTGATGAAAAGCTCAGTATTTTTATTGTGGTGGTGGAAACACAACCCTACACGTGATAAAATTGTGTGGAACTAAACAGCGTATGCACTCACACACATGCTCACATGTGTAATAAACAAAACTGGGGAAATCTGAAATTGATGGGGAGTTGTATCAATGTCAATATCTTGGTTGTGATATTACATTATAAATTTGCAAAATATTACCATTACAGAAAACTGGGAAAGGGAATATGGGATCTCTCTATATTATTTCTTCTTCATTTTATTTTGTTTTGAGACAGGGCCTCACTCTACCCAGGATGGAGTGCAGTTGCACGATCATAGCTCACTGCAGGCTCAGTCTCCTGGGCTCAAGTGATTCTCCTGCCTCAGCCTCCTGAGTAGCTGGGATTATGCACACGTGCCACTAATTCAGCTAATTTTTTTATTTTTTATTTTTTATTTTTATTTTTTTACTTTTTATGGAGCCAGGGTCTTGCTATGTTGCCCAGGATGGTCTTGAACTCCTGGGCTCAGGGATCCTTTTGCCTTGGCCTCCTAAAATGCTGGGATTACAGGCATGAGCTATTGTGGCCTGCCTGTATTATTTCTTATAATTGCACATGAATCTGGAATTAGATTGATACAAATTTCAATTAAAAATAATTTGCTTCCTGACTTTTTAATGATCGCCATTCTAACTGGCATGAGACGGTGTCCCATTGTGGTTTTGATTTGCATTTCTCTAATGACCAGTGATGATGAGCTTTTTCTCATATGTTTGTTGGCCGCATAAATGTCTTCTTTTGAGAAGTGTCAGTTCATATCCTTCACCCACTTTTTGATGGGGTTGATTTTTTCTTGTAAACTTAAGTTCCTTGTAGATTCTGGATATTAGCCCTTTGTCAGATGGATAGATTGCAAACATTTTCTCCCATTCTGTGGGTTTCCTGTTCACTCTGACAGTTTCTTTTGCTGTGCAGAAGCTCTTTAGTTTAATTAGATACTATTTGTCAATTTTGGTTTTTGTTGCCATTGCTTTTGGTGTTTCAGTCTTTTAGTCATGAAGTCTTTGCCCATGCGTATGTCCTGAATGGTATTGCCTAGGTTTTCTTCTAGGGTTTTTATGGTTTTAGGTCTTACATTTAAGTCTTTCTTTTTTCTTTTTCTTTTTTCCTTTTGTTTTTGAGACGGAGTTTCACTCTTGTTGCCCATACTAGAGTGAAATGGTGCGATCTCGTCTCACTGCAACCTCCGCCTCCTGGATTCAAGCAATTCTCCTGCCTCAGCCTCTCGAGTAGCTGGGATTACAGGCATGTGCCACCATGCCCAGCTAAGTTTGTATTTTTAGTAGAAACGGGGTTTCTCCATGTTGGTCAGGCTGGTCTCAAACTCCCAACCTCAGGTGATCTGCCCGCCTCGGCCTCCCAAAGCGCTGGGATTACAGCTGTGAGCCACCACGCCTGGCCACATTTAAGTCTTAAATTCATCTTGAGTTAATTTTTATATAAGGCGTAAGGAAGGATGAAGCTGGAAACCATCATTCTCAGCAAACTAACACAGGAACAGAAAACCAAACACTGCATGTTCTCACTCATAAGTGGGAGTTGAACAATGAGAACACATGGAAACGGCAAGGGGAACATCACACACCAGGGCCTGTCGGGGGTTGGGGGCTAGGGGAGGGATAACATTAGGAGAAATACCTAATGTAGATGTCAGGCTGATGAGTGCAGCAAACCACCATGGCACATGTATACCGATGTGACAAACCTGCACGTTCTGCACACGTATCCCAGAACTTAAAGTATAATTTAAAAAAATAGTAATTTGCATGTTTAGAGTTTTAAAACATGAGCACACACTCATCTACACGTACAGAGTGCAGCCTGCAATCTTGTTTCTTTATTGAAACAGCAATTTCCTTAGGGAATTCACTGCCTCTCACATTGTCCCTGCCCTCTCCCCTCTGGCATCTGTGAAATGTGTGGACAAAGAGAGGCACTGCAGAAAGCACACCTGGACGCGTGCCTCCGCCCCTGCTTTTGTCTTCAGCTCTGATTACCGCTGCTCAGGCTCTGGCTCTGAGTCGGCGGCGGCGTGAGCTGGCTCATCAGGAGCGTGAACACCGCAGCCCTGACTAAGCCCAAATTTGGCAAGCCAAGAGAAAAAGAAAGAACAGAAAAAGGGAAGCCAAAACTGCGGGGAGGCAGGATTGAGGAAGAAGGATCTGAAGCCAATGCTGCACGCGGCAAACGGAGCTGCTCTCACGGGTCGCTTAGAGGCCACTGGCTCTTCCCCTGGCAGCAGGAAGCAGCAGAAGGAAGAACACAGCACGTTCAGCTACATCTTTGTGATTAATTATAATCTTCCATCTTAACCCGCAGGCTGCAGGGGCGTACGTGCCTTTCAGGACACACAAAAGGCACAGCTCTTCCCCTGCTGCCACTTAAATTCTCCAGGAGACTAAACAGATTAGACCAGTGACTCGGGGGGTGTGTGTGTGTGTGTGTGTGTGTGTGTGTAAATGTATATATACATACATATATACACACACATACATATATACACATACATACATCTATACATACATATATATATATAAACACTGGTGCAAGATCGTATCATCATTAGGGGAGTACTGTTATTAATCACCTCTATCCATTTGGTAGTTTATCAGCATTGACAGACATTGAGGGTATGGTTTAGTCAATCTGTACTCCATAATTAGGGGAGCAGCCTCTCTGTGGGGTAGACATTGGTATAAGACAAGAGAGACCTGGGCATGGGTAAGGGCAACCACCACCAGGAGTATGAGCATCTCTGTGACGACTTGGGCAACCTCTCCTGCTCACCCGCCAGCAAGCAAACATGAAGGAGAGGAGCCTCACTGCCCCTTGAAGTGGTGCATCTCCCTCTAAGGGAAGAGAGGTACTCAGCTCAGTTCAGAGTCTGCTGTCCCTAAAATCTTCCCTGATCTCCTGGCTTTTCCTCCCCTTTCCGCCCTCACTTTCCCCTCTGCCCAGGCTGGACCCCATGGTCATGACTGTCAACCACTAGACTCTCTGGGGGCCTTAGAATTGTTGCTTTCCAACCCAATTATTTTCTGCATTTTCTCGCCCAAGGATTTCTGAAGAAAGTCACAAATCTGTGTTATTTGGATAACCAAAATTCATGTTAACCATAATTTGGCCCCGAGTGACTGCACAGTGCTCAACTTTGTTCATCTTTTCTTGACTGTGTATTGTCTAATGGGAGTGTCCCTTCAAGCCCACAGGGACATTTCCGCCCCCTCCGTTTTTATCAAATTACCATCCTCTTGGTTTTGTAAAACAGTCAAGAACAGCCAAGGAAAGCCTTCTCCACTTTCTCTTCTCTCCATCTTATCTGGGGCCTTATATCTTCCCCCTTCTCCTCTCTTGCCGCTTTCCTTTGCAGTCCAACCTGCACTTGGCGGACTTGGCGAGTCATCCACAGTCCCCCAGCATTATCAGCCTCTCCCTTTCTCCCACATTTCCCTTTCCATCTACCACCCCACCCCCCACCCCTGTATGGCCTCCGCCCCTCCCACCCCCTGACTCCCTAGCCCCTGGGGGACAGTTTTCACCTCCATCGCGCTACTGAGCAACTCGCCCCAGCGTCTCTCAGCACCAGGTCAAAGCCATTTTCTGGCTTGGCTGCCTTACCTTCTACCGCACTTGTCACTGTGCCCATCGGCTTCGAAGAACTGCCTCTGGCTTGTTTCCTGGGCACTGGCCTGGCTGGCAGACTTTTCTGATGATTTCAGCTCCATCTCATCTATTATTTTATTTCTTCCTGCAGACTGTGATTCATGAGATCTCTGGGAGCTTCTCATCTCACTCATTTCTCCTTTTCTGTTTGAATGTCCTTAGCAAGCTCATCCACGCACAGGACTTCGGGGACTGCTCTGGGCCTGGCTCCTGAGTCCCCTTCTCAGACTCTGGCCCCTGCTTCTGCTCTGGTCTTTTATTTGGGGGATTTGCCAGTCATTATCATGTGGAAATGAAAGTCCTTAGTGCCTGTGTGTGAACTCACCATCTTTCACCCAAACCTGCTCTTCTCTGTGAATCTCGTTACATGCCTGTTACCAAACCCGGGAGCTTCAGCACGCCCTTCCCTGTGTGTCCTCAGAGGTAGCCCTGGGTCTTCATCTGTCCAACCCTGGCGCCTGGGACGAGGCCTGATACAGATTAGTAGATGCTCAGTACATTTACGAACAGCCTCTTTGTCCTCCCCCTCCTCATCTGATCAGCTACGAAGTCCTAGCACGGAGAGCTACCCATTACCAATAATGCATGTGAACTGTACGAAGGACCCGGATAAGTTGGCAGTGATGCTGGAAATTGCACAGAGTAGCAAAGACGTACTCACGAGCTGACCTGTGTGAACCTGGAGCCCCTCTATCTGCTCAGCATTGCAGAATGATGTGTGTAAAGCACACCCCAGGAAGTGCATAGGAAGCAGTATTATAGTGATGTTTCATATTTATTTTGTATCCATCTCTACTAAACTAATTCTGGACAAGTGACCCTCATGGGTTTACTAGCCTTGCCATTTAGCAATAAGTGGTCATTTACTTTCTTTCTTTGGCATAGTTATATTTCTTATGTCTATTTCATTTCTGTTACATTCTAAGACATTCTTAAATAATAAAAGAAACAACCAAATGTCCAGACTGTCATTCAGAGTGTCTCATCTGCTGAGAAAGCTTCTTAAAGGGACTAAGAGCTTGTTGACATTTCCATTGTGGGGTTGTGCGTGTTTTTTAGGTATCTGGGCAGGCACCAGCTTTAGGGGGGAGGAAAAAGGCTTTGTAAGGGCTCTGTTCAAAATGCCGGTTAACTCCCATCACCAGTTAACAGCAATCAGAAACACTAACAGTGTACCCTGCATACATTATTACCCAGTTAGATATTTTTATTGCTAGCAGATTCATGTCCCCAAAGAAGGAAAGGAAATGAGGCTTCGATGGGAACATGACGGGCCCTGTGCTCAGGAACCAGGCTGTGTGCACGGTGATGCTGAGAGGCAAAGCTCCTGAAATCATCTTTCCTAAGGGGCACTTGAATGCCTCAGTGCCACACAGGAAGTGGAGGATTTAGCTCTCTCTGTATTTCATTTACTCTGCAAAGACAGAAAACAAAAAGGCTCTAGCAATTTATTGAAATTATCCTGTAATCACAAGGTTAACACCAGCAGTACCGTTTTTCTGTACAAAGGAAGAAACTAGGCTTTTGGTTTTATTTTCAGTGAAATCATTAAAACACAAAATTTCCCAAGGCCTTTCTACCAATGGGATCAGCCACAGTGATGCGAAGTGCCGGGTGTCTGGCTTTGTTCGTCAGAGAACTGAGAACACTCAGGGCAAATATTGAGTCACAGATTTTCTGCAGAGTCATCGCTTGCCGTGGTCTCTCACACAGGCAGCTCTGCATTCAGGTGCAGAAGCTGGAAATTAGGGAGTCATTAGTTGGCCTCCGCCAAGACAGCATCACTGGTTCCCTTTTTTTCCAAGTAAAGCATCTACCGTGTTTCAGGAACTGGGTTTGGTACAGTGATGAACTACACGAGTAAGTCCACTAGCCTTTCAAACTCAGAATCTAGTGAGGGGAAGTATCAATAAATATGTTAAAACATATATAAATTAGGAAATGCACTCTGAAGGAAAATAACAGGAGCTATAAGAGAGAGAATGATAGCTGCTTTAAATCACGTGTGCAGGCAAGGCCTCTTTCTGATACGGATGCTGTGACACCAGGAACATGACATAGTCCCTTGTGAGGAGGAAGCCTGTGGTGGGGGGCATAGGCTCCAGACAGCTGCAGTGCAAAGGCCTGAGGCAGGAAAGAGCTCTGCACATCAGGAAGCGATAAGGAAACCGGGACCCTAAGGCAGCAGACAGCGAGGAGCGGGACAGGGCTGCCCATGACCGGGGACAGGAATGGGGCTCTGCAGGCTTTGTTGAAGGGTCTGGATTGGAGCTGACTGGTGAGTTTTGTTTGCTTGGAGGATAATAAGAGAACATGTGGAGTAGTGGGGACAAACACTGGACTGCAGAGAACTGAGGAGTAACGTGGGGAAATAGGCAACAAGTATGGGTTTATTTGTTCGGGAGAAATCAGCTTTAAAGGAATGCAGAGAAGAGGTGTTGAGAGAGGATTCTGTTTTCAGTGGGGAAGGGAGCACCCTTACAGAGGAAGGAATGACTCAATAAAACTAAATGAATATGGAGAGGATGGTTACTCGCCATGGAGCAGGGAGTGTTTCTCAAGGAAGGCCCAGCAAATCCTGTGGGAAGTTCTCCTGGGGGCTAAAGACAAAAATCCCCGGGCAACGCCCAGCATCAGAACAGACAGGGGGAAAGGCCCAGAAATTCTCATTTTTCACAAGGTCCTTCACATAAAAGCTGGGTGCCACTGAGGTGGTCTGAGTAGGCCAGCTTCCAACAAGGGAAGGACACTCAATGCTTTGAGACTGGAAGACAATGAGGGCCGAAGAAGTACAAGAAATGGCAAATCTGTCCATGTAGATGAGAGCAGAGGAAAGCCCACCCCAGAGGGCAGAGAGCCCACTCTCCCAGGCCCGGAGGAGCAACACAGAAGCACCCCCGCCTCTTAGCACCTTCTGGCCGTTGTGCTGAGTGCCAGACACACCTGATTCTCCCGGGCCCTTCTAAGTGTGTCCGTTTGATTGGCGGCTGACCATCCTCTCAAGTGGGTTATAGTAGCCCTTCCCCCTAGGTCAGTGGCACCTGAAATGGATGCCAGAAACGCTGGAACGGAAGAAAACTGAAATTGGGCAGGTACATGGACTCTCTGCCCTTGTCTGGGCCCTGCTTGGGATATACACAACAGACTCTTGGCCACAGACTGATTCCAATTTAACCAACTGGCGAAGAGCCTGTTGATACGGGCTTAGGATTGGTTAGGATTTTCTTAGGACTTGGACAGGCTTGAGTGAAAATGAATGCTCTTAGTTTCAGGAGCTGAAAGGAGCTATGGAAAGAAAGAATGAATATTCTCCCATTATTTCTTTAAACATTGTCTCCTAGTTTTTGTGTATCATTAATGATTTTCTGTTGAATAGCAAAATATGGAAAAATTATATCTGACTTCGTGCTGTCATGATACATTATATTTATTATTTAAACTTTTCAGAAATATTTTATAAAGAACCAAAACCAAAATAATTTTATTATAGCCCTTTTTCTATATAGAGCTTATGATAAAGCACTCCTTTTCCTATTTGTTCTTCCCAACACTAAAATTTAGCATTTAAAAATAATCAGAGATTATAATCAGGGATTACAGGCCATGGGCCATCACACCCAGCTAATTTTTGTATTTTTAGTAGAGACAGGGTTTCACCATGTTGGCCAGGCTGGTCTTGAACTCCTGACCTCAGGTGATCCACCTGCCTTGGCCTCCCAAAGTGCTGGGATTACAGGCATGAGGCACTGTGCCCAGCCCCGAGTATGTTTTAAAAGCCACAGATGACAGACATGTATTTGAAAGAAAATGTAAGTTTATTTCTTTCTACTTCCTCAGCAGGATCATTTACAAATATTTTCCAAGGTGCAATTTTGTAATCATAGAGGCACACTGAATTGTTTGCTAAAGTCTCACTTCTCCACAGAGAAGAAACAATATCAATTCATGTGTTTTGCTGACACATGTACTATTTGATATAAAAAGAACACATTTTTAACTGAGAGTACTTCCACTTAAAATCATTTATCATTGGAAGTTCGGGTGAAAATGTATTTCTTTTTTTGGTAAAATAAGACAGAAAAATTACATGGATCTAGAGCTGCCTACAGTAGTCACTAGCCACATGCAGCTATTTAAATTTAAATTACTTAAAATAAAGATCAAATTAAAAATTCAGTTCCTCAGTCTCACTCCCCACATTTTAAGTGCCCAATACACAGACACAGAACACTTCCACCCGCTCAGACAGCTCTACCGGACAGTGCTGCTCTAGACACAGGGAATGTGACCTCATGGCTTCACCCAGGTCTGTTACCTGGGACACTTGAATTGGATCACATTGTACAGCCTCTATCCAGTAGTCCTCAATCCTGGATGCACAATAGAGCCACCTAGGGAGATTTTAAAGGGCAGATTCTTAGGACACATCCCTAGGGATTCTGACTTAAATTGGTCTGGGATGTGGTTCAGGCATATGCGTCTCTTAAAGCTCACAGATAATTCTAATATGCTGCTCTAGGCTCAGGCAAAATTTGTATATAGTGAAATCAAGTTCAGAGAGAATATTCAGAGCAGCTGTAAGGAGGAAAGATTATCAAAAGGTTATACCAAAATTGAGAATAAAACTACTAGACAGAAAATCGTCAAAGACATAGAAGAACCAAACAACACAGGACCTGTTAGAACCTCATAGATGCCTAAGAACATTCCAATCAATAATAGCAGAGTACTCTTTTTTTTTTTTTCCAAGCACACCTATGAAATGTTTGCCAAGTGCCTCCTATGAGACTTGCAAACACTCCTTGATCCAAGGACTTCTCAGGGCTCTTAAATGACCAGCTCTGTGTTACTAACAGTCTAAGGTGGCATCCGGTGCCGCCAATCGCACGGTCCCCTGTCAACAGCGCCCTTTATCCCTGGAGCCATCCAAGAGAGCACCCTGGAGGAACACTACAGATCCTTCCAGAGGCCCCACAACAGGCACCTTACAGCACCAAGGCTGTCCTCATACCCAGTACGGGGGCGACACCCTCTGAGGAAGCGACAGGGTGGTGTCAGGCCCACGAGAAACGACTTTCATTGATTACATGGTAAATCACTTTTTAAACAGCAGCTACATTTCATCTACGTATCATAACAATAAACACTGAAATGATATAGATAGGTTTTTAAAAATGTACTCCCTTTATTCCTCTCTTCATTCCAGAAATAGTGTAATGGCAAATTTACAGTAGTCACATTTGTCTGAAAATAGCACTGTCTCAGTAAATAGGAACTTTGTCAGCAGGGGGTCCTCATGCTGATTTTGACATTGACGTTAGCATCTGTCCTGAAGGAAGTAGAAGAGAAACCTCATCAGTCCGTGGCCATACGAGGAGGACGCAGGCCCCCTCAGAGTGCTCACCAAATCCGTAGGTATCACATTAACTTTTGGTGGGTCCGCATTCAAGTTGGGTTTCACCAGTCACGTTTGGAAGTTTTTATTCATGAGATCCAATGTTTACATCGATCAATTTTCACTTCACTTTTTGCAGGAGCTACAGCAGATGACTGTGGTCATGTCTCTCACAGGGAGGTGAGGCTCCCTAACGCTCATGGCCATCAAAGTCCCATGGGGGCCGGCAGGCGTATGTCAGTCAGCACATCCGCCACCTTCCTCCATGGGGACCCTAGCAGTCTCCAGCTGCTTTGCATACTCTGGTGCTTATCAGAACCATAAAACCAACCAAAAACTGTGCCAAGCTTTGGGCTGCATTCCAATGGTTGCAGAAGTTCTTACTTGCTTATAAATGCATCTTCTTTCTGTTTCCTAGCAACATAACCTCACACTGAGCCTCCATCAGCCTGTGATCACAAAATGAGGCCACCCTTCTTGGTTTGACATCAAGCCATCCCTCACCTGCGTCTTCAGGTTCAGCTTCCACCATCCAGACAAACCGATCACATACCTGCCTGCCCAAAAGAAGCCCTACTCCTCTCATTCCACCCCTGCCCATTATGTGACAACACCAACCATGCCCAGTGTACAGTCTTAGGATTCTCCTGGGTGCTTGGTGCTGCCAGAGGCGAGGACAGTGGGCTGCTCCTACTTAATGCCACCTTCAGTCTCATGGCTCTCACGAGATGACTCTGCACTAGAGTCATCTAGTCTTTCTTTGATAGTTTTGTCAACTTCTGACCTCTCTTCTCTACCAAGTCTTCCATAAAAAGTAGCTCTGGTCATTTCCTGCCTCCTTCTAACTGTGGAAACTCAAATCCAGTCTCTGTCCCCTTGACTCAAAAAAACCCCAATGACAGAATAAAAATTTTTATGCATAGCAACAGATGCAAACACACACTTGGAGCTCAATGGCTTGTGGGCATGTTAGAGAAACATGGGGATTATTTTCCTTCACAACTTCCGGGCTCCAATTCACCAGATAAAATCACCCTTTTATTTAAAAAAAAAGAAGACGACATTATTTTCTTATAAAAATAGTTTGTGTTCATTCTAGAAGAAAGGTATAAAGAAGGAAATACACATTACTTGGCTTCCACTTCCCAGAGATAAATACAATTTATGCTTTTGTGTTCCTTTCATATACGGACAAAATTAGATTCACACTATGTCCCTAGCCATTTCACCTTGAGCATTTTCGTGCTGGTCTTCATCACTTTAAACATTTTTCTCCCATTAAGAGGGTAAAATGTGCTCATACTTGCACTGAGCAGCTTATGCCATCTTTATTGGAGAGCTAGGATTGGGAAAGTGGTTGCTCTGGTATTGTATCTCATGAAAACTCAGCAAGCCCCTGGCACAGAGAACATTCTCAATAGATATTAGCTACTGTATTAGCCCATTTTCACACTGCTGATAGAGACATACTTGAGACTGGGAAATTTATAAAGAAAAAGAGGTTTAATGGACTCACAGTTCCACGTGGCTGGGGAGGCCTCACAATCATGGCAGAAGGCAAGAGAGAAAAATGAGAACCAAGTGAAAGGGGTTTCCCCTTATGAAACCATTAGCTTTCACGAGACTTATTCACTACCAGGTGAACAGTATGGGGGAAAACCACTCCCACGATTCAATTATCTCCCACCAGGTCCCTCGCACAACACATGGGAATTATGGATGCTACAATTCAAGATGAGATTTGGGTGGGGACACAGCCAAACCATATCGGCTACTATTATTTAGCCAATCAATTGACCTTAGATCTATGAGACAGTTTAAAGAGTAGTTAAACCTTAGTATGTGGGGAGTATCCATGAAAATCTCTGTCCCAGCACTAGTTAGTTATCATCTCATTTTTTTTTTTTTTTTTTTTTTTTTTTTNTTATTCGCTACCACGAGAACAGTGTGGGGAAACCACCCCCATGATTCAATTACCTCCTACCAGGTCCCTCCCACATATGTAGCATTATGCAAGCTACAATTCAAGATGAGATTTGGGTGGGGACACAGCCAAACCATATCAACTACTGATGTTACTTTCCTTTGCTTCCTTTCTTTCTGCTGCTTCTCCACCTCACAGCTTCTGCTTCCTCAGAGCCCTTCCTGCTTTGCAGCTTCCCTGTCCTGCCTTCTCTCTGAGTGCACTGTGGCTGCCATGCACAGGGCAGGACCAAGGTACCCAGAGCAATCTGCTATTTTGGCTTCCCTTTCAATTTAAATTCAATTTAAATATTCTTTAAATATTTGTTGACATTTATTTGGTGATGTTCTTTTTTTAATTTGTGGTAAAATATACAGAAGGAGCAGGATTGAAAAATTAATTAATTAATTCTGGTAAAATTCATATAACAAATTTTACCATCTTAAGCATTTCTAAGTGTGTAGCTCAGTAAGGTTAAGTATATTTTCATCGTTGTGCAGCCAGTCTCCAGAGGTTTTTCATCTTTTAAAATGGAAACTCTACTCATTAAACAACTCCCATTCCCCTTGCCCCACAGACCCTGGCAACCACCATTCTACTTTCTGCTTCCATGAGTTTCACTACTATACCTTGTGTTTGTCTTTCTGTGACTGGCTTATTTCAATTAGCATAATGTCCTCAAGGTTCATCCGTATTGTAGCATGTGTTAGAATTTTCTTTTTTTTTCAAGGCTGACTGTATTCCNGCTGGAGTGCAGTGGCCGGATCTCAGCTCACTGCAAGCTCCGCCTCCTGGGTTTACGCCATTCTCCTGCCTCAGCCTCCCGAGTAGCTGGGACTACAGGCGCCCGCCACCTCGCCCAGCTAGTTTTTTGTATTTTTAGTAGAGACGGGGTTTCACCGTGTTAGCCAGGATGGTCTCGATCTCCTGACCTCGTGATCCGCCCGTCTCGGCCTCCCAAAGTGCTGGGATTGCAGGCTTGAGCCACCGTCATCTCATTTTTTTAACCCTCTGAGTAGCCTTCTCCCACCATATAAATGAGATCTCTCGAGATCATCACCTGCTTCTCTCCAGGCCAGCCAGGTGTGGGTTCCTCGGATGCTTAGCCAGGGCACATTGTGCTTATCTGGCTTGTTTTCTGTGCTAAAGTTTATTTTGGTGACAATGATACTCCCTTGAATGAGGATGGGTACAGTTTGTACAACAGAGGCTACCTAGGCTCACAGGCTGCAATAAATACTAAGGTTAGTCAATGGAATGAGGAGGCAATCTTAGAATAAACCTATGCTCTCTACCTCAGAGGATATGTAAATAGGCTAAGTTATACATCTGAAAGTCTTGTTCACATTTGAAATTAGATTCACTCTTGAGCACACAGATCCTTCACAAGCTGGCTTCCTGATTAACTTCTCCAGTTTCATCACCTGCTAGGAACCCACCTCCAGCCAATACCCTCTCACATCTCCACGCCTTTTCATATGCTGTTCCATCTGCCTGGCGTCTCCCTGCCCACCCACTTCCCCCGATCCCACCCCCAACAACCACTCCTGCTTTGGAACTGGCATCAAATTCTCACTGCCCCAGGAAGCCTTCCTACACCCTCTTGTTCCCCTGACTTCTGTCTCCTCTTTGCTCTCCCTGTGCACAGGCTACCTTCACAGCATGCTGGATTTTTATTATATTTGAGCACATTTTTCTGTAGACTGCCTCCTCCTGAAAGATGAGAATGGTTCTCTTAAATTTTGTATTCGCAGCATCTAAAAGAGTGTCTAGTACATAGAAAAGGACCAATACTTGTTGAATGTGTGAATATGCACACACAGTATTTTCTCTATATTGGTGGAATAGATCTTGAAGAATTGTGGCATGTATTACTTTTATAATCTGAAAACAAAATTTTAATTAAAATGTCTAATGTAACCATTTAAAATATTTATGTTTTAAATAAAATGACTATAATCTATAAACTATAATTATTTGTGACATGTGCAGAGTTCATCCCTAAGTTGGATGATTGCCTTAAGTTTTATGGCATTTTTTGCACTTAGAGTTCAAAAATCTATTTTTCTAGAAACAAGCATATAAAAAATAGTATAACTAACCATCACCACATGGCAATCCAAGCACATCCCCACATAAATCTACCCTTTCTAACCTCAAATTTTCCCAATAGTCCTCACTGAAGACAAAGAAGTTTGTTCCAAAGGCTTTTTTATTTTCTGGAAGCATGCCTTTCTGACTTCCTGTTCTGACCACTATCACCTGTTCGAGTCATATCCTGCATAGTTCTTTTCAGAAATATAAGAAGGTGTGTGTTGGTGAAGGTTTTGTGTACTCAGGTAGACATTAAACTTAGCTAACTGTTCTCTTCAAGTTTCTGAAAAAAAAAAAATCTTTAATTAAATCAATACCTTCTTCAAACACGCTCTAATAGTCTCTTCTGCTGACTCAAGGACAAAGACCAGGATGACTTTCAAATGGATTCTGGTGATAGAGAACCCCAATGGCTCTGCTCTACAGAGGCTGACATTGACAGGTGTGACTTTTATGGTGAGGTTCTCAGGCAAGGCTGACTCTGCCAAGTTTGTCACTAGAATGTCCCTCTTGGGGCAATGATGCATTCCAGAGCAACCTGGCCTCGCTGGTTCTATTCTCTGGATCTATCTGTTCCATTGTTGATTTAGACGACAATGTATACTCTGTGCTGACCCAGACCTTTGCAAGTCACGTGACACTATCTCATTCAATCAACAGAAAACTAAAGAATGGTTTTCTGTTTCTTGCAGCTCCGTTACAGATTTAGTATGTTGTTCTTAATACATCTCTAATCTCTTGACCTCTTATTTTAAAATTCTTCGGCCGGGCGCGGTGGCTCAAGCCTGTAATCCCAGCACTTTTGGAGGCCGAACCTGGCTAACACGGTGAAACCCCATCTCTATTAAAAATACAAAAAAATTAGCCGGGTGTGGTGGTGGGCACATGCAGTCCCGGATACTCAGGAGGCTGAGGCAGGAGAATGGCGTGAACCCAGGAGGCGGAGCTTGCAGTGAGCCGAGATCACAGCACTCCAGCCTGGGTGGCAGAGCGAGACTCCGTCTCCAAAAAAAAATTATTAAGTGGCCCTGTTTGCTGTTGTTTCTTCCCCAACAGGAAAAAGTATCATCCACCAATAAAAGACACCACGGCCGGGCCAGAAGTAACAGCTCAGAGAATGTGCCCACAGACACACCTTCCTGCAGGCTGGTCCTATCTGCTCCACACTGCGTCTAATGGGTTTATTTGGGGATTATTTCTAAGGGTGGAAGGGACATTAGACACCCCGCATTCTCTCCTGGTCTCTGTGTCAGTGGTTGGCAGTGTTCCCTGGCAGAAGATCAAGGAAATGTGTCATGTTCTTAGTAAGCTAAGCTAACTGGTTGATGTCAGGGTTTATTCCCTGGGCACCACTTTCAGTAACATGCCAAATGCAGTGATCTCACTTACTACTTCCTAAAATATAGGCTGAGGGTTCGGATTTGATTCTACACCATGGTCAAATCCAATCCAAGTGAAACGCCACAGAATACGAAACATCCCTGAGACTTAGCTGTCAATCTAAACTTTTTCAAGTAATATTTGATACAATAGAATTTGGGCACAAAAAAATAATTTGGACAATCCTTTGAGCTTTGTGGATGTCTTCAAGGCCTTTTCAATTGGCACTGCCCTCAAATTTTACATTATAAAAATGACATGCTTGATTTCTTTTTTCTCCCTATTGGGGTATTCAGGATTGGATACAACATTTAGGCCATATTATACTTGCCTTCCAGCACTAACACCCCAATCATTTTCTTCCTCCCAATTCTCCACCAGGAAGCATGTCCACACACATGCCAGGGCCACCTGCACAGCACTCCTCTCCTGCCTGAGCTCACAACCGTATCACAGATGCTCCCACCTCCCTCAGGCAGTCCGAAAATAATAATTCACAGTTCATAAGCACACAAGCTCCCTGGATGCCATCTTCACGAGGCTGCGCAAACACAGAGCGGGAGGAAACAAAGCCCGAGCGCGTGATCTGTGTGCTGGCCGGCCAGGGCCCGCCAACATGGCAGCCTCATGCTCTCAAAACTTTTGACATGATCTCTGACTCTCTCCTTTTTGTCCAGCTGTCCCGTCAGTCACCCATAGTGGCAGTTCTGTCCAAATGCTCTCTGCATTTCTTCTCTCCAACTGCATAGCTCCTTACCTGATTCAGAACCACATCGCTTTGCTCCGGTAACATTCCCTGAGTGGCTTTGACTCCAGACTCTCCTTTGAACCTGCAATGAGTGCTTCTGCTTTCCTCATACACTGCTCTATCAAAAATTAGGGCTTTATCTTTCTTTCTTTTCTTTTTTCTTTTTTTTTTTAAGACAGAGTCTCATTCTCTAGGCAGGCTGGAGTGCAGTGGCGCGATCTCTGCTCACTGCAACCTCCGCCTCCTGGGTTCAAGCAACTCTCCTGCCTCAGCCTCCCGAGTAGCTGGGACTACAGGCGCGTGCCACCATGCGTAGCTAATTTTTGTATTTTTAGTAGAGACAGAGTTTCACTATGTTGGCCAGGATAGTCTCCATCTCTTGACCTCAGGTGATATGCCTGCCTTGGCCTCCCAAAGTGCTGGGTTACAGGCGTGAGCCACTGCCCCCGGCCAAGTCAGGGCTTCTTAATTCCACTGTTTAACTACACATTCCTCTGCTTAGACCAAGCCCACCCCAATCTGATCCAATGACTGAACCTTGCATCTTTCCTGCTTTGCAGGATGCACCTCTGTTCCATCAGCCCAGCCACCTCACCACTGATCAGCCATCATTTCACTTTGTACTCAGTATCTGATGTGGACTGCATAGCCCTCATCCTTCCTTGAACCATACGTGTATGAAACTCTCTATTCAGCTCTGGGAACAAGTGTGTCTCTGAGAGAAAGAGTCCTCAGTGACCACTCAGCAGTTTGCCCTTAAGTCAGCCTTGCTGTTCATCCAAGTCTTATCTTTCATTCCTGCCCTGTCCTTGCTCAGCTCTTCCCTGCTTTCAATACTGAGGCTCTGCTTTCTGCTTCAATTGGATAGCTGTATCCTTCTCCAGCCCTCCCCTAGCATTTTGGTTTTCATGTTTTTCCCATGCTAGTCCCACTTCTAGCCCTTCAAGTATTTGGAGAGCTGCCATTTGAGGCGACCAGCAAGGCAGGACCAAATTGTGCTCCGTGCGGGCTCCTTGAGCCATGAATCTCCACCCTCAGCATGTTGACAGCACGCTTGGATCACCTGCCCAGCTCCTTGAGCTTCTCTGTCCTCTAAATCCTGACCATGCCCTGTCCTGGCACTTGCAGGGGCTACACCCTTTACCTAGGATGAGTTGTCCTTTCTTCATCCATATCCCAGTTGCAACTAGACTTCAATGATGAGTCAGATCTTCTCCCAAATGCTACCTTCCTACAATCTCTACTCAAGCTCCCAGAGAGCTCCTTCTCCTCGTAACTGTGGCACCTGTAGTCTGTAGAGACTTATTTAACACTTTGCTTATTTATTCTAAAAGGCAGTATTTGTTATGCACGTACTTGGCATGAGTCACTGTGTAAGGCACCAAGGGGGAAAAAAAGGCCAATACCATCCTCCACCATGAGAAAGCATCATCCTATGGGAGAGAATGTGGTCCAGGATAACAGATGAATGACGAGCTAAGGGAAGTGTGCCTCAGGTCAGCCTTCCTGAGCTGAGCCTGCATCTGCACCAAAAGAAGAACTTGGGCCAGCAGAGTCCGCTCCACGTGCCACACCACTGCTATAGCCACTGTGCTAAAAACTTTCTCAAAACTCCATCTGGGCACTCCAAAGTCTCACTTCTTTATTTTTAAGGCCTTTTCCTATTGGCCCCAGCCTACACTCCAGCCTCATGCCCACACTTTGCCCTCACACATCCTGCATCTCTGACCTGTGGAACCCCAGGACTCCCCGGACACACTCAGCACTATGTGATTCTGGACCTTTGCACATGCTTTGCATATGGCAGAATTTCTGGATCATCCTTCAAGATCTAAATTAAATAGCCCTTTCTTGTGAAAACTCACCAAATACTCCTGCAGAACTATTTACTCCTTACCGTCCCAACAAGACCTTTATCCACTCTCAGTCAAGTAAGTACTACCACTTACCTGTGAACATATTCCTCTGCCATTGAACTGTGAGCTCTTTGGGGACCAAGCATATGTGCTTATCTGTGGTGCCTACCACAGTTCCTTATCACAGTCGATGGTGCTTAATGGACTAGGCCTCACTAGAGAGGAATTGGACCTGGAAATTTCATGTGCCCACTCTACCTGTGGCCAGTGTTTCTAGTATCCCTAGAGCTGTTCAGTGAAAAACATGGTCTCATTTTGAAATAAGCATGGGAACAGCACTTAACTACAGTTCCAAACTTGGAGAACTGTAACACATAAGAACACGTTAAAAGCTCTAGAAATTCTCATCTAAAGAAAACTACCTATATATAACTAAATGTCACCTACATTTATTTAATCATCCCACACCCAGTGCCTAGTAACACCCTGCAGACCATACTTTGGGAACCCCCGAGACAGAGACTGTGAAGTGGCCTGGCTTTGGATGATTGAGGACAAGGTTCCATCCAGGTCTGGAGGGTCACACATGAAGCAGGGGCCACAGTCCTAGCAGTTGTCCACATGTAGAAGTCAAGATCAATCCTCCAAGGCAGGCAAACAGGGTCATGGCGAAGCTTGGAGCAGGCATTTATGCAGCTGCTCAGGCAGGTGCACAAGGTAGCAGTCTTAGCTGCTAACCTGTGGTGCTGGCAGAGAATTTCAGGCTCTGAGAGAACTGCCAAGAGTAGCTGTGCCCCAGTTCCTGAAGTGGGTTAGAAGATGAGAATTAGTCACCAGAACATGGCAAGAACCCAGGTACTGAACCTGGGGCACAAAGTCAAAGGAAAACTGCAACAAGGTCCCATCAAGGCATACAAGGCGTTGGAGGAGTCTGGGCTCTGAGCCAGAGAGAATTTTGGCTAGGCACCTAGGAGGCCAAGCAGGTTGTTACCGTCTGAGCACAAGCACATGTCCTCAGGTGGGTCAGTGAAGAATCCCTCCTGAGCAAGTGGTCATTTGGCTACAGCCCAAGGCGGGTCGAAAAAAGCCGAAACAAAGAGCGAAAGAGTAGGCTGGGGCCATTTCGTGGATGCTTGGATTTTCTTCTGTTCACATGACTTGAGGGGAGAGGAGCTGTATTTGCAGAGGGTGCAAAAAGGCTTGGGACACAAGAGACAGTGACCCTGCACACAACAAACTGACAGTGGGTTGTCTTTGATTAGGCAATAAGAAGGGGGAAATGGGAAGTCTGGGAGAGAGAACTGACAGAATCTGGCAACTGATTCAACGTAGAATCGAGATTTTTAAACTAGGAGGATGTCAGAAGTGTTATTGTGGAAAGGGAGACCGTTTAACTTAGGCATCAGAGGACCAGTCTCAGCCAGTGAAAACTGTGTGACGTTGGAAAAATCAGGCCTCGCTTCTTTAGATCTCAGTTTCTTCATCTGTAAAAATGGGGCCAATAATGCTGTGCATCTGACAGAGATGCTGTGAGGGTCCAAAATGTAAAGCTCTTGGCACTGTCCCTGGCACATGATAAACCCCTGCTGCTGAGAGTTTAAAACAATTTGTTGACCAAAACATCTCCATCAAAAGAAGAACCTGATTAGGGACTTTAAAAAGTGATACATCTGAGTTTAGATATTTTTAGTAGAGGTAGTGGCTCTATGGAGCACACATCTGGAAATACAGACCTGGCACGTCGGGGAGAGACTAGAGGAAAGCTACAGGCTGGGAAATGATCTTCATCAATGTAATTGCCACAGCCTTGAAAAAAAAATGCAATCTCCATAGCAGAGACAACTGACAAAAGAAGAAAGAAAGAAATCCAACAGCAAACCACAGTGAATGTCTAAATTTCATAATGACAAAAGACAGTAGCGACCAGGGAGGATCTCTGCGGTTAACACAGGATCAGCACAGGATCAAAGTACTTGAAGAGTTGAGACGCTGCCTGAAAAATGAGAAGCTTTTAAGAATATTACAGGATGGACTGAGTTCTAAGAAGATCAAGACTGAGAGAGTGTCATTAGGGCTTGCCTATTAAGATGTTACTAGCAAGCTTTGGAAAAGCATTCTCAGAAAAGTGGCAGAAAACTAAAAGATTAAGAACAGGTATTTGGCAGAGAACCAAAGGCTTTGGCTAGTGTCTAATCTTGAGAAGAGTCAGATACTGAAGGACAGGAAAAAAGAAGATGGAATAGTAACTCAAGAAGGTAAAACATCAAATTCCACCCAGCAACTTCTGCTTATATCTTATTGGTTGAAACCATGTCATGTGGCTACCCCTAGTTGCAAGGGAGGCTGGGAAATATTTTTTTAAAATTTGGCACAACATGGCCGTAATTAACGTTGGAGTTCTGATGGTAAGAAAGACAGTGAAAATGACTGGGGAATTAGTATGTAAGTATGTTTCATTTTAGAAATAAGTATGTGCTATAATTACATTTCAATCTTTGAAGGGACAATGTCATAAATCTTGCACCTCTCAAAGCAGAGAACTATTCTAACACTAGGAAAATAGATACAAATGTCTTGCATTCTATCAGTTGCCCCAGGTATGCTCCATTTTAGATGAATTCATAATTGTAGTATGGTCTTCTACAGTATTTATGTTCCTGAAATTTTTCATTGTCTTCTTTTTTTTTCTTGTTGAGAAAAGACTTCTAATAATTTCTAACATTTTCCCCATTCCGCTTATTGCTTAGTCGATCCATTTTTTCTTGACAATATTCTTCCTAGAGCTCACTAACATCCTAATGTGACCTCATAATTTCTTCCTTCCTCCTTCCCTCCCTCCCTTTCTTTCTCCTTTCCTTCCTTTGTTTCTCTCTCTCTCTCTCCCCCTCTCATTCTCTTTTCTCCTATTCTGAAGGACCTGAGGCCATAGAGCTGAGTTAATGACAAAATTTACATATATTGATTTATTAGTTGGCTATTTTTAATAACACTCACCTACAAACTCATCACCTGAACAAAAGCCAGAACCTTTACGAAGATCATACATATATCCATCTGAACCCCTTTCATCCAAATCTGTCATCCAACACCCCATGGAAGGTAACCAGCAATCCGAATTCCCTGTGCATCATTCCCAACTATTCCATTTAATATATTTTCATCACATCTCAACATATTCTTATGCAAAAAATGCACTGTCTTTATTTGGGCTTTCTGAGGAAACCTGAGACAAGGATTTAAATGAAAGTAGCCCATTTGGGAAGTAATAATGCCGATAGAGAAGTGGACAGGGGTACAGGACAGGAACTACAGCTAATAAAGGGAATTCAGTTATTCCAGCTATCCCAGCGGATGAATGAGGGCTCAAGATCCCATGGAAAGCGCTGAGAAATGGTGGAAACACCTTGTCTCAGAATTATTCTATCCAGAGAGACGGGCAGCGGAGTTATTTTTGCACTAACTCCAAGAAATCCCAGGTTGCGGGATGTTCCTGGAGAGTGTTAATTCTTTTGTATTCCTGGCCTGCTTTTGGGTAAAATGGTATTTCAGTGAGACCTCGTTTTGCATTTTCTCACTAATAATATTCACGTATTTAACGTCACATATTTATTGCTCCCACGTGCTTTTCTTCTTAAAAGTATTTTCATGTTGTCTACATTTCCCCTTGAGTTGTGTTTTCCTCATTGATATGTAGGAGCTATTTAATACCAATTATTTGTTGATTATGTACATGGCAAATATCTCCCAGTTTATTTCTTAACTTTCAGGTCCTTTAGGGGTATTTTGATGAACAAAGTTCTTTATTTTACTTTAGCCTACATTATCAATACTTCATTTTATAGTCAACAATTCTGTGTCTTGTTTAAGTTACTTCTCCAAGTTATAAAATACTGACCTATATTTTTTCATATGGGTTTCAAAGTTTTGTTTTTCAAAGTCTTTAATTTAAATGAAGTTTATTTTGTAATTGGGTGAGGTAGGGATATACCTTCAACTTCTTCCACTTGGAGAAGCATTGTTTTCAGTTCCATCTTTCAGCTTCTTTCTCCACTGATACTATGCCACCTTTTTCTTATTCCCAGTGCCAACCATGTGGGAATCTATTTCTGGGCTCCCTATGTATTTCCATTGATCGGTGAGGTGAACTAATACCACTACTGTCTTAATTACTCTAGGTTCATGGTAAATCCCAATAACTAGCAAGGGAAGTGTCCTTCCCTGAAGAAATGTTTTAACTATTTCAGCCCTTAACTCTTCTATCTAGGATTATCACATGCTATGAAAAACACTGTTGAGGTTTTGATTGGAATTATTTTCAATTTATAGATCAATTTGGAAAGAACTGAGATATTATTCTATTAAAATTCCTATTCAAGGCCAGATGAGCTCTCTATTTACTTGAGCCTTCTTTAATATCTCATAATAGAGCTTTAACATTTTCCTTGTAGAGCTAATCAGATTTGCTGTATAATGACCTCAGTGACTTACAAAATAAGTATTTATTACTAGATACTTAAAGTTCTCTGATACTATTATAAAGAGCATTTTCTCTTTACATTTTCTAGTTGTTTGCTGCTGGTGTATAGAAATGCAGCTAACATTTGTATATTCATCTTATTATTTCAAATAATGTCTGTAGATTATTTTAGACTGATTATGTAAATAACCACACCATCTCCAAATATCAGTCATACCTCACGTAACAATGGGGTTGCTTTCTGAGAAATGCATTGTTAGGTGATTTTTGTCATTGTGTGAACATCATAGAGTGTGCTTACACAAACCTGGGTGGTGGAGTCTACTACACACCCAGGCTATATGGTGTAGCCTATTGCTGCTGGGCTACAAACATGTACAGCATGTTACTGCACTGAATACTGTAAGCAACTGTAACACAATAGTAATTGTGTATGTAAATACATCTAAACATAGAAAAGGTACAGTAAAAATACAGTGGAAAAGATTTAAAAACTGCCACACCTGTATAGAGCACTCACCATGAATGGAGCTTCTAGGACTAGAAGTTGCTCTTGGGTGACTGAGTGGTGAGTGAATGTGAAGGTGTAGGACATTACTGTATACTATTGTAAACTTTATAGACACTGTATACTTTGGCTACACTAAATTGATCTTTAAGATATTTTTCTTTCTTCAATGATGAATCTTAGCTTCCTGTAACTTTTTTACTTTATAAACTTTCAAATTATTAAACACGTTTTACTCTTGTAATAATACTGAGTTTAAAACACAAACACATTGTACAACTGTACAAAAATATTTTACTTATTTATTGCCTTGTTCTATAAGCTTTTTTCTATCTTTAATTTGTTTAAAATGTTTTTACTTTTTAAAATTCTTTGTTAAAAACGAAGACATAAATACACACATTGCCTTGGCCCACACAGGGTCAGGATCATCAATATCACTCTCTTCTACCTTCGCATCTTGTCTCACTGGCAGGTTTTCGGGGGCAGTAACATGCATGGGGCTGTCATCTCCTATGCTAACAATGCCCTCTTCTGAATACTTCCTGAAGGACCTGACTGAAGCTGTTTTACAGTTAACGTGTTTTTATAAGGAGAAAGAGTATAGTCTAAAGTAATAATTAAAAGTATAGTATAGAAAGTACATAACCCAGTAACACGGTAATTTATTATCAAGTATTATGATCTGTACACCACTGTATATGCTATATTTTTAAAAGGTTGGCAACACAGTAGGTTTGTTTACACCAGCATCACCACAAACACGAGAAATATGTTGTGCTACAACTTTACCATGGCTGTACCATAATTAGACAATAGAGATTTTTCAGCTTCATTATAATCTTGTGGGACTACAGTTTTATACGCAGTCTATCATCGACCAAAAAGTCATTATGTGATTATGTGGTGCATGACTTTAATGACAATCTTCTTCCTCCTCTTAGTCCTTATTCTTGTAATTACTTTTTCTTGTCTTGTTGCACTGGTAAGGCTGCCAATGCAATGTTGACTAGAAGTGGTTATAATAAGTATCCTTATTTCTTCTGTGATTATAAAGATATGCTTTTAATATCCCTATTCAGAATATTGCCTTTTAGATTTTTAAATAAACACATTGTATCAAGTTAAGAAATTTGCTACTTTTAAATAAAAAACCAAATACATATATATGTTAAATTTGATCTAATACTTTTTCTGGTATAGATTAAGATGATTATATGCTTCCTCCTCCCCTCTTTTTATTTTTTTAGGAGATGGAGTTTTGCTCTGTCACCCAGACTGAAGTGCGGTGGTGCGATTATAGCTCACTCCAGCCTCGAACTCCTGGGCTCAAGTGATCTTCCCGCCTCAGCCTCCTGAGTAGTTGGGACCACAAGTACACGCTATCATGCCCAGCTTTTTCCCTCTTTCATGTTAGTGCAGTGAACTATGTTTATAGATTTAATATTAAATCATCCTTACATATCTGAAATAAACTCAAATTGGTCATAGCATATTACCTTTTGTATACTTTGTTAGATTTGAGCTGCTTGTATTTATTTAGGATTATTGCATCTATATCAGTGAGTAAAGTGAGCTGATAATTTTTTTATAATGTCTTTGCCACCTGTAAAACTAAGCTGTAAAACCATTTGATCCTAATTTTTTTGTGTGAATATTGTTAACCATTGCTTCAATCTCTTTAATCACGATAGTCTATTTTTTAAAACATTTCTGTTATAATTTTTACATTTTTTCAGAAGTTTTGTATTGTTTTATTATCTTCTACAATTTAGTCAAATTTTTGTGTTTTTAATTTACATGCATATTCTAACTATATTTACAAAAATGAGGCCTTGTAGTTTTTAAGTTTTATACAAAATGAGTTTTGTGGTTTTTATCAGTTGTTTTTAAAGCTTTCCGTATATTATGAATAGCTTCCCTGGTCTTCTTCAACACTGAAAATAATTTCACATTATGAAGAAATAAATTTAACATCCATTCATTTGAGAGCTAGACATTCCACCTCTTTACAACGGATTTTAATACCTTGAGTGCCAGGAGAAGCCCCAGCGATAAACACATTGTATCTGTTCTTTTATAGTTTCATATGTATTATGCTTTTGAAATTTTTCTTTCAACTTAACTGTTTAACTTGTTATTCTGCATTATTGAATCACCAGTTTAAAATATTTTGAAGCTATTTTGTTAAGTACATACATGTTTAAAACAGAGATATCAACTTGGTGTGTTGAATGACCTTCTCTCTCTAATAATATGAAAAAGAATAGGACTTAGGACCATAAGCACTAATAGGGTTGGAAGGGATCACTACATAATGAGAAAAGGTTGGTGTTTGACATATCTTTTTCCATCCTTATAGTTTCAACTTTTGCATGTTCATATTTTTTTTGGCTGTAGGTTTCCTTCATTTACATATATTGACAGTACTAATGTATTTGAACCTGGTTAGTGGATAATGGATCTGCCCAGATTCTTGTGGATCCTTTTCAGCCATTTTTGCTCAGCCCCTGAGCAAAACACACTGTCAGTGTGTTTTTTATTTCCAACAGCAATCACTTGCCACTGTTTAAAATAACCGTCTCAGTCTCCTAGTCCCCCAGACCCTCTGGAGGTACCCAGGAAGCCTTCATCAGTGAATGATGGGGGTGAGAACATGGAAGCCATACACACACACTCCAGAGTTGCTCTTCCAGGTCACCCAGAAGCCACCACTGCATGTTCATGAGGTGCCTTGCTTCGCCTCATTCCTGTCCATGTTCTGTTTCACCCACTCCATTACCAGTTTCCCCTGGGAGCATTTCTTTAGTAAAACATTTATACAAGTATTCTCATCTTACAATGTGCTTTTGGGGAATCTCAAGATCCATTTTTACAATCTTAGTTTACTATTTTAGTTCTCTTCCATTTTTTCCATCATTTAATTTGTCTTGCTTTTTTGCAGGGGGGGGACGGGGGATATTGACATCTACATCTCTTTCACTCCCAAGAAATAAAGAATCTTAGTACACTTTCAAACAACTCCAACTCCTCACTCTTTATGTTGGTAATGTTGGTTTAAAATTCAGAGTTATGTAAATACATTTTTGTCTTTTTCTTTAATCTTGCCTTTTAGAGAAAGCAATAAATTTTACCAAAGAATGAAAAACCCAGTTCCTTCCTCTATGTCCTGCAGTGTCTCGGGGATTTTTTCTCTCCACTTACATAAATATTTCACCCCTAAATATTCCCAAGTCAGATTTCCATGTAGCAAACTTCCTGAGGCCTTCTATGCCGAGAATATCTCATCATGTCTCTGAATTTGAATGACAATTTGTCTGGATATAAAATTCCAGATTCTAAGTTACCAATGTGTTGAAAATCCCACTTTGTTGTCTTTTGCATCGAATTGATAGCAAAAGAGATCTGATATCGATGCGATTCTTGGGCTTGTGATTAGTTTTGTCTCTGAAGCCTTCACATTTTTCTTTGCCTTTGTTATTAAGTCATTACAAAGAGTCTGGTTGTGTTTTCCTTCTCTCGTCTCTTGGACACTCTCTATGAGTTCTTTGAAACAGAAGTCTTTCATTTTTATGTAATCTGGGAAAACTTATCTCCATTATTTCTTCAACTACTTCTTTATCTCCATTTATATTTTCTTTTTGAGACACCTATTATCTGAGTACTACCACCTCTATTCTACTCCATATCTTTTTGGTTTTGTATACAATATTTTTTCTGTCTTTTCCCTTTGCAGAGATTTTTTCAATTTGTCTTCTGATTAATTAATTCAATCCTCCGACACATCCATTCTGCCACTCATCCGATGACAGTATTCTTTAAGTATTAGTTTTAATACCTTATATTCTGCTCAGTTCATTTTAGTAGTTTACTTGTTCTTGTTTAATGTTACTAATTTTGTCCCTTATCTCATTTAGTATATTTATTGGCCTAATTTGACTTCTTTGTCCTCTTAACGTTTTTGTGTTGGACAGAATCTAAAGTCGAGCATGTTACCTTCAGTTTGGAAACAGCCTCTCAAGTGATTTATTTCTGTGTAAGTGCATGAACCTTTGAAGCTTCGGAGAATCTGCCGGGCTACGTGGAAGGTAAGAGCCCCAGCTTGCCTGAACCCTAGAGTGGGAGGTGAACATGCCCAGAGAGGAGGCCCTGAATGCTACAAATTATAATCACTGCCCAAAATCAGAGAGCTTTATCCCTGTCCCCAGCAAGAAGCACAATTGGTTTTCTTGTAGTCTTTCTACAGATGTTTGTCTTTCTTTTCATACTGTAGTTGTAATCCTTGCTTCTCCTTCCCGCCATTGTTTATTGATAGCTCTGCCACAGTGTGGTCCAAAGAACATCTGCATTAAAGTCTCCTTTGGGTGCTTATTAAAAATGCAATTTCCTGGTCTGCTTCAAGCCCATTAATCCAAGCTCTCTAAGCGGAGCCAGTGAAACTGAATGTTAACAAACTATCCAGGAGAGTCACCCAGGTATTAACAATTCAAAATTGTTGTTAGTCCTTACTGTTATTTTTGCCCTTTAGCAGCCTTATTAAGGGAGTTGGAGAACGCCTAAAGTAGGACAAAACTTAAACTGTACGACTTCAACGAGATTTTAATGTATGATTGATATCATTGGTTTATGCTATGCCTAGACCTCATTAATACAAATCAACAGGGATGAGTCTAGTGTATTTCTTCCAAGGGTCCAAATGACTTCAATAATCTTAAATTAAAAAAAAAAAAAATCTGAAAGCCCACTAGTCCTCATCACATGCCCTCTTAGCAAACACGTATTGATAGAAAAATAAGGAAAGTCCCTCTTCATACGTGCCCACTTCCCCTTTGACCTTTGTCATGTTTGAAACAGCACAAAAGCCCTCACTAAAAGCTGAGCAGATATCAGTGCCTTGCTTCCTGTACAGCCTGCAGAATCTTGAGTTAAATAGACCTCGTTTCTCTATAAATTACCCAGCCTCAGGTATTTGTAGCAACACAAAATGGACTCAGATAGAAAGTGTGGATTATTTTGTGTTGATGACTCATACTTTCTAGTGAAAGAATATGGCCAATCAAATGCTATCAAAGGTTATAAAACTGAACTGTAATAAGGAAGCTTAGAGCATCTAGGAAGCTGTTTCTGTGGCAGAAGAGTCCTTTGTTCATGATCCAGAAAGCAGCAGCCTATATTCATTTCAAGAATTTTTCCAGCAGCATTATTCATTATATTCAAAAATAGGAGAAAACTGAAATGCCCATCAGCAGTAGAAAGAATACATTATAGTATATTAGCATTATATAGCAATGAGAATAAACTCACTGTAGCTCCATGCTACCAAAAGAATACATCTCAAAAACATAATTGAATGAAAGAAGGTGGACACAAAAGAATACATGCTATATGACTCCTATTACATAATGTTCAAAAAAACAAGGAAAACTCAACTATAGTGTTTAGGAATTCAAACTTAGATGGCAAAAGTATAAAGAAATGTAGGGAAATACTTTTCATAAATGTCTCCTCTAGGGAAAACAAAGGATTAGGTCAAGCTCATCCATCACTCCATACTGGCCCTTCCTCCCCAGTGATCTCACCTGTTTATTCCAGCAAGGGAGCTGGAGAAACTGTGCTTGTGCTACATCAACAATTCTCAGTGAATGTCTTGTTGACTGGGAAAGCAATGTGGGCCCTACTTTTCTTTCTTTCATTTCGTAAAGCCATGTCTGACGAGCATGAAGGAGTCCTCCATTTCTTAAGTAACTGACAGCACAGGTTTGATGTCAGCAATCAAAGATCTGCCAGGCCTTGCTTATCATGCGTCACCTCTGTTGCCACATGTGTCCCAGGGATCGATTGAATGTGACTATGAGTAGCTGTCCATGCACGTCATTTAGTGTCACTTCTAGGACTTGGGGGTTTCTCACTTACAGTCCTCTTCCATATCATTTATTTACATACTCAGTAAATAATCATGAACACCTACCTTATGCCAGGCAGTGTTCCGGGTGCTAAATGTATAGTAGCAGAAAAGAAAAAGTTTATGTTTTCATAGAACTTTCAATTCAGTACATGAGATGGAAAGGTGGACTGTGCCTGTAGTCCCAGCTACCCAGGAGGCTGAAGTGAGAGGACTGCTTGAGCCCAGGAATTTGAGACCAGCCTGGACAACATAGTGAGACCCTGTCTCTATTAAAGTTTTTTAAAATTACTGATATAATTTAAGGTAGTGGTGACTACTAGAAAAAATGTACCAGGGGAAAAAAATAGAAGCAAAAGCACATGGGGGAAATACTACTTTGATATGTAGAGGCCAGGAAAAGCTTCTCTGAAGAGGTAAACACAAACTTGAAGGATGTACTGTCACAGAGAGATGAAAGTTTTCCATAATTTCCTTGCATATACTACGGTCTGACTTCATGTTTTCACCCATGTCTGTTAGGCTGCTCAGATAAACTGCTTTTTTTTTTTTTTTTTTTTTTTGAAACCAGATCTAAAGACCATGTACATTCTTTGTAGTCCCTGAATTAAGTATTACCCAAAACCATAGCTCATGGGCCACCTACCTGTTAAGTTAAAGTCTATGTATGCCTTCACTCTACAACGGCAGGCTTGAGTAGCTGGGACAGAGACCACATGACCCAGAAAGCCTAAAACGTTTATTCTCTGGCCCTTTACAGCAACAGTCCCCAAACTTTTGGCACTAGGGACTGGTTTCCTAGAAGACAATTTTTCCACCTCCTGGGGGTGAGGGATGGCTTCAGGACGATCCAAGTGCATTACACTTATTGTGCACTTTATTTCTATTATTACATTGTAACATATAATGAAATAATTATACAGCTCACCATAATGTAGAATCAGTGGGAGCCCTGAGCTTGTTTTCCTGAAACTAGATGGTTCCATCTGGGGGTGATGGGAGACAGTGACAGATCATCAGGCATTAGATTCTCATGAGTGTGCAGCCTAGATCCTTTGCATGTGCAGTTCACAATAGGGTTTGTGTTCCTATGAGAATGTCATGCTGTCACTGATCTGACAGGAGGCGGAGCTCAGTAATGTGAGTGACAGGGAGCAGCTGTAAATACAGATGAAGCTTCGTTCACTTGCCTGCCCTCACCTCCTGCTGTGCGGCAATTTCCAACAGGCCATGACTGGGGTTGGGGACCCCTGCTTTACAGGAAATAATGTGCTGATCCCTGGTTTAGATAATTGATTTTCAAATTTCATTCTATATAAAACCATTAGTTTTCTTCTAAGCACTTCTTTAGCTGCATTTAACTGGTTTTAATATGATATACTGCATTATCGTTTGATTCAAACTCTTTTCTAAGATTCGAAGATTCGCTGTAACTTATCCTTTTACCAACGGGTTATTTAGAAGTGTGCTGCTTAATTGCTAAGCTATTGGAGATTTGTCTACTTACCTTTCTGTTCTTGATTTTCAGTTTAAATTCACTGTGATGTGGTCAGAGAACACAGTCTAAATGCTATCAATCATTTGAAAAAATTTTAGCACTTAAATTAGGGGCCAGCATACAATATGCTTTGGTAACTGTTCCCTGTGTAAATAAAAAGAAAATCTGATCTGGAACTGTTAACTGTGGTATTTTACATAGTCAACTTGATTACTTTAATGAATCATGTTCAGATATTTTATATTCCTGTTGATTCTTTGACTGCTGTTCTAATACTGAGGTGTGTGTGAAAATCTCCAACTATTATTATATGATTTTGCTGTCTCCTCATCTAATTCTGTTACATTTCGAAATATAAATTTTGAAGCTATTAGGTGTATATAGGTGAAATATTACATACAGAATATTTTATTATTTTTCTGTTTAATTGACAGTTTTATTATTACAAAGTGTTCTTGTGTTCTCCTAGTGATTTTTCTTGCTTTAAAGTCTATTAACCTGATATTACATAATAACTTTCTTATAGCTATTGTTTGCATGTTGTAACTTCTTCTATCCTTTTACTCTCCATTTCACTGTGTTCTTATATTTAAACTGCCTTTCTTATCAATACCACATAGTTGAGTCTTGTTTTTGTATCCAGTGTGACAATCTGTCTTTAATTGAAACATTTAGTTATACATATACAATATAACAATAAAATAGATGGATTTATATCTGCAGTCTTGCTATTTATTTTCTATTAACTCCATCTATTTTTATTTCATATTTTTTATCTTCTGCCTTCTTTTGAATAATCAGCTTTTTTGCTATTCTATTATTCTCCTCTATTAGCTATTCTGGAATATTTTAATAATTAGCTAGAGATTCAATACAAACTCCTCATGTACTACAGTCTACCTCAAGTTCCTCATGTACTACAGTCTACCTTAAGCGCCTCCTGTACTACAGTCTACCTTAAGCTCCTCCTGTACTACAGTCTACCTTAAGCTCCTCCTGTACTACAGTCTACCTTAAGCTCCTCCTGTACTACAGTCTACCTTACGCTAGTTGTTTTTGCCGCCTCCTCAGGGTGCAAGAACCTTACAACACATGTAATCAATTCATTGTCCTCAGTCTTTGTGCTATTGCTGGCATGTATTTTTACTTCTGCATGTTATGTATTTCAAATACATCATAATTATTTTTAAGTTATTTGTTTATATTTTTCAGATATATTTATCCAATCCAGTGCTCTTTCTCTTTCTTGCAGTTTTATGCTTTCATCTGGGATAATTTTCTTTCAGCCTGAAGAGTCTATTTTAAAATTTTTTCTAGAAAAAATCTGCTGACCATGACTATTTTCAACTTTTTTTGTCTAAAACATTTCTATTTTAAATTTATTTATGAAGAATATTTTATCTGAGTATAAAATGTCAGGTTGGCTGCTTTTTCTCTTTCAGGTTTCAGAGATGCCATTCGATTTTCTCCTGGCACTGGTAATTTCTGATAAAGAGTCAGCTGTTAAGTTTCACTGTTGGTCCTGTAAAGGTTATGTGTCTCATTTCTCTGACTATATTTAGGGTCATCTCCTTGTCTTTGGTTTTCAGCAGTCTGACTGTGGTGTGCTTCAGTGAGGTTTTCTTTTACTCTACCTAAGATTCACCAGTCTTCAGTCTGTGAGTTGACAGCATTCAACAAAAGAAAAGAACAGCAGCTACCATTGAAATTTCCACCTGATTAGACTTAGATAATCCACACTGTCATTCTCTAATATCCATCTGATGTTTGCACAAGCCAAACAAACAAGTTAAGTGGGAGAGGTAGTAGAACTCAACACCCCTATATCTTCCCAATTTTTGGTGGTGGCACTAAACCACTAATATTCCCCTTGAGGCATGGTCTTGCTTTTGGTTTATTTTTTTCGAATAGAGGACTAGGTTCATAGGTTTATATCATGAGAGCCCCTCATTCTATGGGTCAGTGGAACAATTGAGGATCTTGTCAGAAAACAAGTACGTCTATTACAACTCACATTCAGGATCCGGAGAACTAACAGGATGGCTCATGGACTTACTGGACCCATTAAGAAATGATGTCAACTGATGTTCACAAGCCCTTATCAGGCTCGAAGGACCAGAGTGTCTTTATGGTTGCCAGGAACTACTACATGTTAGCTCAGTGGCAGCGCCCCCAAATCCCTGAAGGGCCTGGATATTTCCTTTCCCTGGGTGAAAAGTCATTCTGCCAAATGACCACATAGCTCCTTCAGGAGGGCTGGAAGGAGAACAGACAGCATGAACTTGGTGGGCTATCCTCAACTGTACCCAGACTCTCCTTCATTCACATGACTCTGTGTCTATGAGCTGACTGAGGGTTGGGATTTGGCAAGGGCTGTGAATCTCCATTGAAGTGGTTTAAGTCAAACTCTAGCTAAGTTTACTCAGAACTAGAATTGTACTCATCGAAAAGGACACAGTAAACTGCTTACCTATTTCAGTCCTTGGGACTTCATGACTGTTTTGCCTCTGTCAAAGATTCCTATAGGCCAAACTATGCAGATTTGTACTCTAGCTCTTTTGTGCAAGATTTCACCTCCTAAGTTAGACTGGCGTTCTTAATGACTTGAACTGCAATCTCTTAAATCAAAATCTTTCCTTCAAAAGCCACTTTAGTCCAGTTGACTACAAAAGATCACTTAACTGTTTGGTCACCATGTGCCATGGACCACTGTCCCACGGTCAGCACTACTTAGATACTTACTGTTTTCAAATCCACTTCAGACACTAGTCCCAGATTTCTATTTCTTTAAGGATCTTTTGGCATCAATTCTGTATCAATAATACTTCTTGGTTGGAGACAACAGAATCCATAGTAACTAGTCTAGGCAGGCATGTCAGATGATCGTAGATGACCCTTATGCTCAAGTATTTGCCAGAAGGACACAGAGGACTCAGAAAAGCTATTATACTCACAGTTATAGTTTATTACAGCAAATGGACACAGATTAAAATCAGCAAAGGGAAAAGGTACATGGGATAAAATCCAGGAGAAACTAGGTCCAAGCTTCCAGATATCTTCTCTGCTGGAGTCACACAGAGATACACTTAATCATCTCTGCAATACTGTGTAACACATATGAAGTAGCTTCCTGTTTGGCAATACTTCATAAGTTCTGCCATTATTTGAAGATAACCCTCACCTTGGTGTCCAGGGTTTTCACAGGTATTAGTGGTCAGTCACATAGGCATATAGTACCCGTGTGACTTCTATTCCAGCCACCACCGCAAACCTCTTCTCTCCCTGCTGGCTCCTAAATCAAAAACAGGCATTTACCATAAATCACTTTGTTAGGATGAACTTATCTGGTCAAACTGATACAGCATGACCCACAGCCTCAGGTATATATAAGTCTCTTACCAGGCAGAATATTTCAGGGTCTCGGAGGTTAGTCAGGGGCTAGTCAAGGACCAATCCTGAAGGCAGGCCTTTTTTTTTTTTTTTTAAGACAGAGTCTCGCTCTGTCACCCAGGCTGGAGTGCAGTGGCGCGATCTCGGTCCACTGCAAGCTCTGCCTCCCGGGTTCACGCCATTCTCCTGCCTCAGCCTCCCGAGTAGCTGGGACTACAGGTGCCCGCCACCACACCTGGATAATATTTTGTATTTTTAGTAGAGATGGGGTTTCACCGTGTTAGCCAGGATGATCTTGATCTCCCGACTTCATGATCCGCCTGCCTCGGCCTCCCAAAGTGCTGGGATTACAGCCGTGAGCCAAGGCAGGCCTTTTTTTGGAACCTACAGGGTTTGACCAATCCAGGACTGCTGAGTTAACCCTTTCCTGTGCAGCAAGAAAAGATTTATTTAAAAAAAAAATTGGAAATATCACAGTTTAATCACAAGGGATGAAAAGACAGCCTTTAGGTTTTATTACTGAGAACATTTCCCAGAGTCACATCATAAAACTGGCCTGCTAAGGAAGACGTTGTCTCTGATAACCCAGAACAAGGTTAAATTGCTTGTGGTTTACGGTTTTATATATGAGAATGCCCTGGTTCTTATGGAAAACATGCTGGGATAAAGCGTTACAAAGTCTGTAACTTACGACAAAAGGGTCCATAGCTGGAGACAACAGATGAATGGATAGATAGAACAAATATGGCCAGATATAAACTACCAGGACATCTAGCTAAAGAAAATGTGGGTATTGATTATACTACTCTCTAAACTTTTCTTTAGGTTTAAAAAATGACCAAGAAATACGGAAGTACAAACAACTCTGGCATGTTTCATATGAGAAGTATTTGACATAAAAGAGAAATTGGGAGGCTGGGTGTGGGGTTCATGCCTGTAATCTTGGCACTTTAGGAGGCTGAAGTGAGAGAATCACTTGAGCCCAGGAGTTCAAGACCAGTCTGGGTAACATAGCGAAACCTAATCTCTACTTAAATATATATATAAAATAAATGAAAAAAAAAGAGAGAGAAATAGGAGAAAAGCTACTGAGAGCTAGATAGTAGGTTTAGTAGGTTTGAAAGGCCTGAAGAAGTTCAGCCAAAAGGACTTCTAGATGTGAGGAAATTACAATCAGGTAATAAAATATAATACTGTTGACACTTGGCACCCATAGTGAGAAATACCACAGAAACATGTAAAAAAAGGAAAATATGATTGCCGTTGGGTGTCAACCTTTTGGCTTATTCACAAATGGACCAAAGCAGAGTTTGTTGTAAGTCACTTAAAAAAAGAAATGGCTTCCAGGCCTGCAAGATATAATGGAAGCCTGACATTTCTAAAGAAAAGGGCTGGTCATCAGTGAAAACACTGGATAGAATCAGACGAGGAAATGCTGGCTGTAACTTCCTAGGGGATATTTGCCCAAAAGCTTCAAATACTCTCATTCCCCTGTCAATGATACTTCACAGAAGTTGAATGTATCAGGTACCAACTGTCCAGTTCCTTCAATTCCTGTTCAGTCACTTCCCTTTGTCTAATTTTCAAGCTTCCTAAGAACCTTTTGTTATGTGCGGACCCTGTGTGTCCTCTTACAGGGAAAAAATGCTCTGGTCACATGCACACCAGTCCTTTCCAGCATTCCAGTTCCTGTGATGGGTACTTTTCAATTTAAATCAATAAAGCGGCATTCTGATTTTATAATTCCATCTCTTGAGTTTGTTAAAGGTGAGTTTGGTTGGTAGGCTGTCTTAAATCAGCTTCTAAGCCTGCAATCATGAGGGCCAGACCTGAACTGTAGTCAGCTCACCAACTTTGGCTCATTTGTTCATTTGTTTGTGTGGCAAACGCGATTGGTGCCCTGGATCTTCCTACTGTATTGTATGCCAGTCCTAGCGTCAATTGCAGCACCTGCATTTCTTGCTTAGGGCTCTCTCTGACCAGCTGGAGCTGCTGTGTCCCAACCACTGCAAGCCAGCCAGATGACGATAACAACATTATACACTCACAGGATAATTGTGAAGTGTGTGTTCTACACTGACTCCCAGAGTTCAACAGAAGTAAACTCCAGTTGCCCAAAGTGGACACTTGATTGATAATACACCCTTTTTTGCTTCCTCCCTTCCCTAACTCACTTACTTCCTTACCAGTGTTTCTAGGGATCACCTCTCAAATAAATTACTTGCACTCAAATCATTGCCTCGAGATCTGTTTCTGGGAGAAACACAAACTAAGACAACTTCGTCCATTCATTCATCATTTATTGAGCTTAATCAATTATTAATAAGTCCTTAAGGCACAAAATAAGTCCTTAGCAACATGTTATCTCTTTTCTCATCACAATATTGTCCCCTTTACAAATGAAGAAATCGAGGTTGAAATAAATTAAGTAGCTGGCTCAGTATCACATAATTAGGACAGAGTGATAGAAAGGATTGATGCAGATGAAGATGGCTGGGACTCCCAGATGACCAGTCTTGAATGGAACAGTATAAAAAAGGAGTTTTCTGCTGGGGTAATAATTTGAGAATACTATAAGATTGCTACGAAGCAATGAAAAAAGGGATTACTGAATGACTGAGGAAACATTTCAATGAAATATAGTTTTGAAATTTTTGGTTTCTAGGAAAGCAACATGCTGCAATAAGAGCGCACACAAAAACATGCACACACATACACCTGTGGGTTTAAATCCTAGCACTACTAGTTTTTAGATGTAAGACATGGGCAAGTTGCTTACTTTCTCTAAGCTCAATTTTCTAATCCATACAGTGTATAATATCCAAGATTGTTGTATGAATTAATGAGATTTATTTAAACAACTGGCACCTAATGAGTGCACAAATTTAATTTGCAGAAATGTACTGTCCTTTCAGGAACTTTGTGGTAAGTACTGAAATATGGATGCAATCAGTACTATGCTTACCAGTAACCTAAAAAAAGAAGCAATATAAAATATTTATGTCATAAATGATATCTATATTACTATCTTTAAAAATATTGGTCTTTCCGTATGTAGTATGCTAATTTAATGTTACAAAATAAAAGTAAAACCAACAATTTTAATAAGTTAAGCTTTAAGTACAAAATTTTGTTGGAAGCAATGCCAAAGAGTCCACATAGTAACATTTATCATTTTGATAACAAAATTTTGTGTTCTGTATGTGGGCCTCAAGCAGTACTAAAACAAAATAGTGTATCAATTATAAATGATACTCACGATTCTTCCCTAATCAGATGTTTTTATGAGTTGAGAGATTCTGAACAAAAACAGTAAGTGTAGAATGTCTGTACCATCTTTAATACTAAGATTTAATTTAATCAATGCATTTCCTTAGATTTAAAAAATCATTTTGTTAGAGTCCATGTTAGAATCAGTATATGTATTTAAAATGGAATTAGAGATATGGATTGTAGTGTGAATGACTTCAAATAACTCAAATGATGCACATGTCAGAAGGAAACATTTCTAAGGGCTGCTTCATTGATTCAAGTGGAACTGTTTTATTCAGAACAGCTCAGATTAGCAGCAGCAGCAGCTGGTGTTCAATGAAATGCTTCCCTTTTCCACCTACTCTCCAGCTGGGTTAAGACAGGCACAAAAAGATTGGGATGACCAAGGTCAAAGCATGATTTGATAGACTTCCAGGTTTTTGCTCCAGTATCTTCTTGTGTAGTCTTGCCTATAGAGGCAATTAGTGAAATTGGCGGTTGAAAAAGTCATAGCTTTAGAAGGACTTCATAGATCATCTTGTTCAATATCTTAATTTTATACTTCATATACCAAGGTTCTAATTAAAATACTTTATTGTTGCGTATTTATTGGAAGTGACAAGAAGTTAAGATTTCTTACATTTATGTCATTTGCCTGATTTTTCTGTTCCCACTGAATTGTATAAGCAGGCACCACTGCACCTTGTATCTCTACTTGACATAGCTGAAAAATGAAACATTCAAAGATACACTACTTTATTACATGTTAGCTCAGTAAAGGGGTCCTCTATTAGATACGCTGGTCTCAGTTCTTAACTTTTACGCTCATAAAGCCTGATTCACTCATTCAAACCTTTTTTGAGGAGTTACCAGGTTTTAGCCGTTGAGATAGATACTGAGGACACAAGAAGTCAAGGGTGCTCTCCTCTCTCAAGGAGCTTAAGGGAAGACAGAAGTGCTAAGCACATACATCGAGTGTGTAGAAGGCACACAGAGGCATAAGCAATGACCCTGCTTGAGAAGATCTGAAAGGCTTCTCAGAGGAGGAGCTTGAACTTATCTAAAAGGTAGAATAAACTGCATGCAAAAGAGCTCCAAATGTCTCTCAAGTGTAAGTCATACTGCCTAAGCAATATATTCATGTGGGAAGTGGGAGATGGGGCTGGAATGGAGGCAGGGACCACATTCAATGGGCCCTGTTTTTGGAGTTTAGACATTATTCAGAAGGCCATGGTGAGCCACTGATAGAGTTAAGAAAGGCAGCAAGGTGATAATACATGTTTCTTAAGAAAACATACTGTGATGAGGACACTTGGCAGGAAAGTAGTATAATATGAACCAGCACTCTATGAATGTTGGGGTTAAAATAGTGAATTAGGTAATATGATCTTACCCTTCTGGAACTTAACAGTCTAGTGCAGAAACACTACGGGTCTAAACACTAAGGGTCTAAACTAAGGTAGTAGCAGCGGAAATAGAAGGAAATGGATGTTATGATAATGATGATGATAATATTATTACCATTTACTGAACACTTCCCATGTGTCAGGCACTAAACACTTCATATGCACTATCTTTGTCCATTCTCCACACAGTAGCTAGAGTTTTTCTATAGCTCTTATCATAACTCTCTCAAACCCTTCCAGAGGCTTCCCACCTCCTTGAGCACAAATACCTAAGTTCTTAGGAAAAGCTACAAAGTCCTCCAGGCTGTGACCCACTGTGACTTCTCTGAGCTCACCTTCAACTCCTCGTTTCTCTCTCTAGCCACAGTGCCTTGCTAGCTGTTCCTAGATGACTCTAGGCACCTTTCTGCTTCAGGGCCCTCTCTGTCTAGAAGGTTCTTCCCTTTATATTCCCACAGTTCATTCCTCACTTCTGTCAAGCCTCTGATTAAATGAATTCTTTTCAATAAGACCTCCTCTGGCCACTCGGCACGACAGAACTCCTGTAGCATTCCCTATTCCCTTTGCCTTGCTTTATATTTCTCCTTAACATATCATATTCTGACATAACACATATGTGTTGGTTTTCTTCCTCCATGGATCACAAACTCCATGAGGGTAGACTGTTTTTGTTCATTGCTGTATTCTCAGCACTGAGAACAGTGCCGGCACATACCCATTCAATAAATATGAATGGATGAATGAAGGATTATAATGGTCCTATGAGGATGGTACTATTATTTTTTCCCACTTTCCCAAAGAGGAAACAGATATCAATTGAGGTACTCAAGGTTGGATTTCTGGTAACTAGAAGAACTGGGATTTGCATGGCGGGGGTGGGGGGCGGGGGGGGCCGGGGGTAGCCTGCCTTTGTTGAGTTGTACTATGTGCCCAGCATTATTGTAAGAGCTTTATGTATATTAACACTTAATCCCTACAACTCCATTTTATAGATGAGGAAACTAAATCAGAACGGGGTTTACAATCTTGCCTGGAATCTCTGCACTTGTAAGTTGGGAGCCTGTGCTCTCAGCCACTTTGCTTCACTAATTCTAAGGCCTATTCTTTGGAGAGATACAACTTTGCCTCTTAATTGCCAGGAGAGTGAGGGAGAGGAAGAAATCTAGGATTACTACCATTATTATTATTGGGGACCGCCATAGATGGTAGAGTCACCAATCAAGTCAAAGAATGTAGGATGAGTTGGTTTCATTCTTCTCTAACTCTAGACTTCCACATGCAACTGCCTCCTGATATCTTTGCTTGGATACTGAGACACAAGGTCAGCTGCAGTTAAAGGGATTTAGAATAACCATGGGAGATCACAGAAGTTAGTTGTCTTACATCAGAGTTGACCTGGTTCACAGGACTTGCTCAATGAAGTCCTCAGGGCCCCACCTTGTTGCTCTGCAATCCCTAGAATGTTTCCCAGTGTCTTAGTCTGTTTATGCTGCTATAACAAAATACCTGAGACTGGGAAATTTGTAAAGAACAGAAATATACTTTTTCACAGTTCTAAAGGCTGGGAAGTACAAGATCAAGACCCCCAGCAGGTTCAGTGTCTGGTGAGAGCTGCTGTTTCCAAGGTGGGACCTTATTGCTATATCCTCTGGAGGGGATGAATGCTGTGTCCTCGTGTGGCTAAAGGGATGGAAGGGCAAAAGAAGGCCTAAGCTAGTTCCCTCCTGTCCTTTCACAAGGGTACTAATCCACCCATGAGGCAGGGCCCTCATGATTTAATCAGCTGCTAATATCACAATGGGGATTAAGTTTCAACATGAATTTTGAAGGGGACACCATCATTCAAACCACAGCATCTTTCAACATAGTTTACTACCCCAACTATTTAATACATACATTCATCAGAAAAGGACAAAAGGGCAAGTGACACCGAATTCCTTTCAGAAAATGATCTGGAAGTTGCATACATCATTTCTTCTCACATCCTACTGGCCAGAACTTAAGAGATATGGCCACACTTAGGGTGTATTATAGGCAACCATGTGTCTGGCTAGATGTTCTATTATCATGAATGAAGAGGAGAATGCATAAGAGTCAGCTAGCAAGCAGTCTGTACAACAGATATCCAACAGATATCTCAAATTTAACATTACCAAAACTAAATTCCTGCTTGTTCTCCCAAAACCTGCTCCTTTGCACTGTTATCACAACTCAGTCCATGGTGGAAAACAGAACAAACTCAGGGGTTTGATGTTAAACATGTTGAGCTTGAGGTGCCTGTAGAACACCCAGTACAGGTTTCCAGTAAGGTGTTGAAGATTCTGTGTCTGGTGCTTCTGACTGAGGTCTGTGTTCAAGACTCAGGCTTGATTCCTGACCAAAATAAGTGACAGAAGACTGTATGTAAAAGGTACTGTTCAAAGATTATAACATGGTAGCAAAGAGAACCAAGGATGGGGAGGGAAGATTCTGCACAGGAGACCTGAGGAAGCGCGGCCGAAGACACGGCAGAAGAGCAGAGAATGTAAGGTGACAGAACCAAGGGAGCAGTTTCCAGGAGGCAGTGGTTAGCAGTGTGGAAGGCTGCAGAGAGGTCAGATGTTGTGAAAATTGAGAAGCAACCTCTCAATTTGGCCATTAGGCCATAGTGAAATTGACACAAGCAATGTATACAGTAAAATGGAGGGAGTTGCTAAATTTCTGTAGCTGAAGAGGAATTTGGAAGGTAATAGCAATCCAAGTATAGACAGTTTTTCTAAATAGAAGGAACAAAGTAGAGGGAGAATTTATGAACAGGAGAGGGAATGATTAAGGGAGTAAGAGTCTTGAGTTAATTTCCCTTCCCTCAAGAAATAAAAATTACCTGTAGAAAGGACAGAAGGATGGCTTCTACCTTAAGACTCGAGGTCAGAAAGAATGCAAATTTAGACAGGTCTGTAGGGATAAGGGTGGGGGGGTATGTAGGAGTTCATGCCTGCTGTGTGCAATACTAAACAATGATACACACACCACAACCACCACCACTACTAAGCACTAACATTTATTGAGCACTTTATATGCCAGAAGAGTGTTCTTCATGGAGCTAAGCTTGCTTAACAGTATTTCTTAAATAATGGAAGCTATTCATATATTGAAAGCTTAGCGTTTTTCAAAGGTTGAGTGTGTAACATTCGGATGTGGCCTAAAAATAGCAACAGTGACTTCTATCCCAGCATATCTGAATTTTGTCTCTTCCACGCTCTTGACTTACTTCTGATCCTGGGGCATGCTGAGCAGTAAAAAAAGTTGTTTTTGCATTTTGATTCATCTGCTATGACTGGCATCAATAAGAAATCTTCGGCAATAAAACAGCTCTGTCAAAAAACAACTTCACCAGCAATTCAGGGCAAAATGTTTCCTTTGAAAAAAAAGTTTGTTGGCCCGATGCAGTGGCTCACGCCTATAATCCCAGCACTTTGGGAGGCTGAGGCAGGCGGATCACGAGGTCAGGAGATCGAGACCATTCCGGCTAACACGGTGAAACCCCATCTCTACTAAAAATACAAAAAATTAGCCTGGGCTGGTGGTGGGTGCTTGTAGTCCCAGCTACTAGGGAGGCTGAGGAAGGAGAATGGCATGAACCCGGGAGGCGGAGCTTGCAATGAGCCGAGATTGCACCACTGCACTCCAGCGTGGGCGACAGAGCGAGACTCCATCTCAAAAAAAAAAATAATAAAATAAAATGTTTGTTAGTATTAGCAGATACATATTAGTAGGTACCCCCCATGATCAATGAAGTGTTGGGTTACTCTGAAAAAGCGTCCAATCTTACAGGTGTGACTTCCTCTTGAACTGCAAGTTCTTGAGGGCAGGGATAGAGACTGTTCATCTTTTATTGTTTCCCAAGGTCTGGAACATAAATAGTAGTTCAAGTAGTCCAACGTATGACATACAAATAGTTCTGGGTAAACATTAGCTCAAAGTCTGCTCAAGGCATTGATGCAGATGTTTATAAAATTAAATTGTTCTTTTTACTGTACACTTGAAATGAGAAAATTATTAGAAACCACTGGGTCTCATTTTGACAAGAAAAGTCTGAAGAAATCACTGTTCACTTAGTAGATACAAAGTTGTTTTTCTGGGAAAAACACACCTGGAAAAAAAAAAAAAAACGTGGGTCTGACATGGGAGAATTTTTTTTTCCATATAAACAGATATACAGGGAAGTGGAACACTACTAGTATCTTAAGGATTCCTGAAAATATTTATGTTGGTAAGTTTGATCAGCAAACATTTCTAAATTTGAAAATGGATAAAGCAAAAAGCACAGTGAAGTCTGGAAAGAAGTCTAATACTAATGTCACACATAAGAATACATATTTAAAATTAATGAACTAAAAGGGATATAGATAATTTCTCCAGATTCCTAGGAAGAATTAAGACTCTCCTTGATCTCAGTAAAGCAATGAATAGTCATTCTGACATCTAGCTAAAAGCAGACTTATTTCCTTTCGGTCTTTAATCTTTTTGGAACTCAAGGATTTCTGCCACACTTTGATACACCAGGCCATTATAAAATTACACCTCATTTATTGACAATTTCTACTTAAAAGGAAGAATACCTAAAAGTATCTCCATACGCTAGATATAGTAGAAATGGTATGCTTTAATTAGTCTAACAATAAAGTCCTTAAAGATTTGCATTCTTTGTTGCCTATTTTGAAAACTTGCAAAGATTAATTTTTATAAAGATTATGATTTTTTTTTTTTTGGGACGGAGTCTTGCTGTCGCTCAGGCTGGTGTGCAGTGGTGCGATCTGGGCTCACTGCACGCTCCGCCTCCTGCGTTCACGTCATTCTCCTGCCTCAGCCTCCTGAGTAGCTGGGACTACAGGCGCTGCCACCACGCCCGGCTAATCTTTTTGTATTTTTAGTAAGAGACGGGGTTTCACCGTGTTAGCCAGGATGGTCTCGGTCTCCTGACCTCGTGATCTGCCTGCCTCGGCCTCCCAAATCTGGGATTAAGATTATATTTCTTACTAGTCCTTTCCATGAAATCTAACAGCAAATAGTTTCCAAATGTGGATGTGTACTGAGAGGAAATGAAAAGCGAATAACGAGCTGAGTTAAAACATCTTAAAACAGAATATGGCTGAATACTATCATTTATCATCAGTTGTCCTAGAATAACTTAAATTCTTCTAGCTTATTGTTGTTTTTTAGATAGTTGATTATAGTTGTGAGGTGGGATACACACACACCCACACTATAACAAAGATTTTCTGAGACTGACAGTTAAAAAATACAGTGTTGGCCGAGCACTGTGGCTCATGCCTATAGTCCCAGAACTTCGGGAGGCTGAGGTGGGAGGATCACTTGAGGCCAGGAGCTTGACATAGCAAGACTCCATCTCCAAGTTTAAAAACAAAAATAAATTAAAAAAAGATACACTGCTACGTATGACTGTTGATATAAAAAATCTGAATACTAGACATGGCGACTCATACGCTACTTCAAGGGCTTATCAACAAAGTTGCTAGTCGTAACACTGTGAATTGTTAATGATGCTGTTTTGGCTTTGCTAGCAAGTGTTGTAAAGCTATATATACACATACATACATACACACACCCCTTTTAAAATAAAATGGTGATCCTGGTACTAAATATGATTTTAAATGGATTTAATTTTAATTTTAATGGCTTGAACTAGGTTCAGCTGTCATAGGGATCAAAATTAGCCTCTATCCCAGCTGGGGTCAACCAGGGAGCCACTTTTCTTAACCGACAACCTACTGCACGTCAACAACTGCAGGAGACGGGACTTTACCTTCGTCTCCGGTAAACTAGTTGACACATCCCGTGTTGGCAAGAGGCCTAAGCAGATGACCTTGGTCCTCTAAAATCTGGCCTGCACTCTCGGGGCACCCCTGCAACACCTATAAAGACAGCTCCAGATAGAAAAGCGTTGGGGTGGAAAAGCTAATAACGCCAGGCACCTGCCCCGCCTCGGGGCTGGGGGCTATTCCTGCGGTTTCAGCTGACTTTCGGAGCCATTCGTCTCCCAACACAGTCGGAGGGATTCCTCGGCTGGGTACACCAAGGGGCTCTGCAACCCTCCTGGGGGGTGCCCAGAGGGCTTCCGGATGTACCAGGTTTATTCTTTCGGGTCACAGACAGCACAAACTAAAAGGAGGGATTACCCTTTCTGTCCAGTCGCAAGATGGCGACCGACCCTGGTGGGACTCCGAGGGGCCGCGGGCCACCTCCTCTTCCCAACGGCCCGTGCGCCGGCGGCGACGGCAAGCGGGGGGGGCAGGCGGAGCCGGCGAGGGAAGGAGGGGCGGAGCGCGGCGCCCTCCCGCGCGTCTTGGCCCCGCCCCACGTCCCCGCGTCCCGGCCTGGAGCCCTCGCCCGGCCGGGCGGCGCGCGCTGCCTGCCGGGATACTCGGCCCGCCCAGCCAGTCCTCCCGTCTTGCGCCGCGGCCGCGAGATCCGTGTTTCTCCCAAGATGGTGGCGCTGGGCTCGGGGTGACTACAGGAGACGACAGGGCCTTTTCCCTTCGCCAGGACCCGACACACCAGGCTTCGCTCGCTCGCGCACCCCTCCGCCGCGTAGCCATCCGCCAGCCCGGGCGCCCGCCATCCGCCGCCTACTTACGCTTCACCTCTGCCGACCCGGCGCGCTCGGCTGCGGGCGGCGGCGCCTCCTTCGGCTCCTCCTCGGAATAGCTCGCGGCCTGTAGCCCCTGGCAGGAGGGCCCCGCAGCCCCCCGGTGTGGACAGGCAGCGGCGGCTGGCGACGAACGCCGGAATTTCGGCGGCTCCGGCGCCCCCTTTCCCGGCCTCGTTTTCCGGATAAGGAAGCGCGGGTCCCGCATGAGCCCCGGCGGTGGCGGCAGCGAAAGGGAACGAGGCGGTGGCGGGCGGAGGCGGCGGGCGAGGGCGACGACGACCAGTGAGGCGGCCGCCGCAGCCCAGGCGCGGGGGCGACGACAGGTCAGTGTTGCCGCGGCCTGCGCCAGGCGGCGCTGGCTCCCCTCCGTCACTCGGCCGGCCTTCGGGGCCCGCGGTGGCGAGGTCGGCGCCCCGCTTCCCCGCCCCCCGCCGCCGAGGCGAGTGTTTGGGGGCGCGTGGTCCGGAGGGGCTGGTGCCAGAAGTAGGCCTCTGGTGGCCGCGGCTGCTGCAGTCTTAACTGTCAGTCCTGGCTGAGCGCCGGCGGGAGGGTTTTGTCGCCCGAGGGGACGCGAGCGGGCCCGGGGCGGGGCTGGACGTGCGAGGCGTCGAGATTTGGGCCTCCTCGGAGAGAGGCTTGTCGAGCCAGCCGGGGCCCCGGACTGGGAAGGGCAGGCCCTTTCCTTCCAAGGGGAGCTCTTTCTCGGCGTTTTCGAGGTTTCTGGCTCTCTTGGGGAAGACATATTTAGCCGTGTGCTTGGTGGGTTGGGGTTTTGGGGGTGGATTGATGGGAAGGGAGGGCGGAGGAAGTGGTATGTCAAGCCCAAGGGTTGTGCGCACAGATTACTCATGTGTTGCCGTCCACCAGGATTTCTGAAGTTGAACGTGAGTTACTGGCTTTGCCAGAGACTGCTGTGTTATATGCAGACCTGCATGCAAGCAGTTGGCCTTTTTTTTTTTTTCCCCCCTTTTCACTGGAGAAAATGAAAAGGATGCTTTCCTCATCTTAGTGGTAAAGGCTTTTGTTGGTAAAGGTGGAATTGAATGTACCAAATGCCTTAGTCCGTGAAATTTTAAAAATAATTTTAATACACTGGTGAAGCTTGGCAACCTTGAAAGAGAATTTAGCGTCTAAATTTTTTAAATGACTTTTTATGGATGTGCTAAATTAGTAACAGTACAAAATCTGTTTGAGATTATTAAGAGGCTAGGGTGCTGCTGAAAATGTAAAGTAATAGCATATGGGGTTTGCAGTGCATAGTTAACCTCAATCATGAAGGAATATGGATATGACGCGTAATTTTGGATCATTTCACTGCCTGCAATATTGAGAGAAGCAGCAAATTACAGAGTTTTTTGGGAGACGACTTAAAGTTTAAGAAATACAACTGTCGGAAGTTACCTGTCAGAGACACAAAGGTACCCAATCAATCTTGTGGAATACATTGGACAAGTGGGGTAAGGTGTTTGTCTCACACTTCTGACCAATAAGTACTCTTAAGAGGTGATTTGGTAAATCATGTGAAATTTAGAATTTAGGAGAGATAAGAAAGTTTTATCTTGGTATGTATAGTGGAAATAGCTTTGAAATTAGATCCTGTTTTTAAATCTAAGCTACTTACCACATTTTTAGTGAAATGAATACAATATTAATGATGTGACTGATAAACCCTAAGGATGACCAGAAACCCTTTTAAGAAACGCTAATAGTCTTGACCAAAAATGAAATAGTTTCAAGAAATAATTTGCAATGTTTGTGTATTTATAATATACACAGGAGAAATACAGGAACAGAATATGAAGGGGTAACTCATAATCTTTACAAAATTAGAATGTAAACTATGCAAGTCTTACTGTGTCAATATTTATTAACCTGCATTAGTTTGCTAAGTAGTATGCTCACCATCCTCTGGACATTGCCCCTGTCCCTGAGGAGCTTAACTTTATACAGAGATACAAAATACTGTGTTTTGATTTCCTTTCAGAGGATTTATAAGCTACTTATGTTTTATCTGTCCTAAATTCTGCTTTTTTTTTTTCATGGCTGAAAAAATAACTTCCTAAGAAAGGCACGTACTAGTCAGAGGTGTGGGGAAAAAGTGTTCTCATCCCACTTGTCCAGTCCATTTAACAGTATTTATTGGGTACCTACAGTGTCTTTGACATGTGACATCTAATCAGTTGTATTTCTTAAACTTCATATCACTTCTATTTCAATCACCTCCTTCTCCCCTCCAAAAAAATTTACTGTGTAAACTGTGATAATACACTGTTTCTCTCAGTGTCAGTCAGTGGAATGATCCAGATGTATAGGTCATAGCAAAGTTTTTCATCCCAGGCTCTTAAAATGATGTTTCCAAATGTCCATTTTCTTAAATGACTGCTAATGTTCTCCAATCGTGTTACACATATTTTGTTTAGACCTATAATTGTATAGGTCTAAATGTAGAAACATTACATTATGTACATATGCAGCTGCTGAAAGAACATTAGTTTTCTAATTTTTAGATCGGGGTGAAGACAAACTTTTAGAAGTGATCTTTCAGTAAAATACTGGATGAAGTCTTAGGTGCTCTTTTTATGCTGGTTCAGGACAAAAGTTTTTTTGACTGGTTTTGAGTTTTCCCCTCACTGCCAAATGTAAGGATAAAATGTAGTAACAAGACAAATTGGTATGTATAGTGGTAATGTCTTTGGAATTAGACCCTACTTTTAATTCTGACCTTATTAATCTTGGTAAGCCACAGTTTTGTCACCTGTAAAATGGGTTGGTGAAACTTCCCCAGAGTTGTGAGGCTTAAAGTATGTAAAACGCCTAACACGCAGGCACTCAATAAGTATTACCTTAGAAATCTTCCTATCCAGTTTTTCTGAATGGTCTGGAAGCACTTTGTATATAATGGACTACAGCATGTTATCCTTTATATTGTTTATTTCTTTTCTCATTAGCTATGAACTCTTTAAGGCCAGGAATTCCTAGTGTTTACCAGAGAATGTGTTATTAGATGTCTTAGTCTGTTCTGGCTACTATTACAAAACACCACAGACAGGGTGGCTTATAAACAACGGAAGTTTTATTTCTCACGGTTCTGGGGGCTGAGAAGTCCAAGATCAAGGTACCGACAAATTTGACATCTTAGTGAGGGCCCTCTTCCCTTGTTCATAGACAGCTAGCTGTCTTTTCACTATAACTTCATGTAGTAGAAGAGTAGAGGGGGCTCTATAGGGCCTCTTTTATAGAGGCATTAATTCCATTAATGAGGGCAAAGCCTCCCAAAGGCCCCAGCTGTTAATACTATCACCTTGGCGGTTAGGCTTTCAACATGAATTTTGGGGGACACATTCAGACCACAGCACTAGAGCAGTCATGAATTAGTTATTGGTAAATCAGTAAATGATCAACTAACATTGATTAGGTTCCTTCTGTGGCTTCTATGAGCTGAGCTAGGTACTGACGCCACAAAGACAAGAAAGCTGTCTGTCTTTTTGAATGCTTATAATTGAGTGACTTTCTCACATTCATGTGTGTGTGCGTGTGTGTGTGTGTGTGTGTGTGTGTGTAAAACCCCATCACATAATGGAACTTCGTTCTCCCATACCCTTCCAATCTAGGAGCAGTTCTGTGGACTCAATACCTCCTACCCACCAGCTGCTACTCTGAAAATTTACTTTTGTACTCATTTTAAAAAGTTCAGCCCTTTGGCACATGCATTATCACTTCATGCCTTGGTCCCAGCCCACCACCCCAGTATCTGGCATGTAGTGTATTAGTATTTGTGTGTGTGTGTGTGTGTGTGTGTGTGTGTGTGTATGTATATAGAATTTAAAATTTTTGGCCGGGTGCGGTGGCTCACGCCTGTAATCCCAACGCTTTGGGAGGCTGAGGTGGGCGGATCACGAGGTCAGGAGATCAAGACCATCCTAGCTAACACGGTGAAACCCCGTCTCTACTAAAAATGCAAAAATTAGCCAGGTGTGGTGGTGGGCGCCTGTAGTCCCAGCTACTTGGGAGGCTGAGGCAGGAGAATGGCGTGAACCCGGGAGGCGGAGCTTGCAGTGAGCTGAGATCTGGCCACTGCACTCCAGCCTGGGAGACAGAGTGAGACTCAGTCTCAAAAAAAATAAAAATTAAAAAAAAAAAAAAAAAAAAGAATTTAAAATTTTTACTTTGGCGGTTGTCTTCAAATACTCTAATTTTGGGGGACATGATTATGATTCTGTCTTCTGGCAATACATTGATAGATGCTACCTAAGTAGGATTGTCTATGAGGTCAGCTGCTCCAGTCATTTTATACATGAGGAAATTGGAGTGCAAAGCTTTAAAATGATTTTCTGAAAGACACCCAGGTGTCAGGACCAGAACTAGAATCCAAGTCTCTAGTTCAGGACTCTGCACACATTGGCACATGTTCTGTCCTCCCTTTTGGGATGAATAGTTACACTTGCTTTGTGATTACTCACCCACCTTTTTGGAGATACATGAGTGTTTTATACACTATTAATAGAAGGCAGCCTTCACAAAATGCCATCCACAGATCTGTTATTTCTTCTAATAAAGGAAATGATGTAAAATTACCTTAAATAGAAATAGTGTTAATTCTAGAAACATACCCCATAATCCAAACATGAAGTGTTTGAAATACTTAAAGATGCTATATAAATAAGTCCTTTTTAAAAAGATAATATTAAAAATTTTTGTTTTATAGAGATGAGGGTCTCACTGTGTTGCCCAGGCTGGTCTTGAACTCCTAGTGTGTTGGGATTCAGCTTCCCAGTGTGTTGGGATTACGGGCATGAGCCACAACACCTGGCAAGTTCTTTTTTTTTTAATGAAACGACTTGTTAATACACAGCTTCTTTGCCAGCTTTTGTTTTCATTTGCTCTCAAAAATGTTGCTTAGTGCTTTGATGTGAGTTATCTGTAACAGGTAAATGCCATTATGGATAATAATTCAAAAAGAAGCTTATTAATTATTAGGCCTATCTGAGAGTGAAATAAAGTTAGCATTTTATTTATTTATTTTTTTTTTTTGAGACGGAGTCTCGCTCTGTAGCCTGGGCTAGAGTGCAGTGGCCGGATCTCAGCTCACTGCAAGCTCCACCTCCTGGGTTTACGCCATTCTCCTGCCTCAGCCTCCTGAGTAGCTGGAACTACAGGCGCCCACCACCGCACCCGGCGAGTTTTTTGTATTTTTTTAGTGGAGACGGGGTTTCACTGTGTTAGCCAGGATGGTCTCGATCTCCTGACCTCGTGATCCGCCCGTCTCGGCCTCCCAGAGCATTTTCTTTTTGTTTAATTTTATTTATTTGTTTAGAGACAGGGTCTCGCTCTGTTGCCCAAGTTGGAGTGCAGTGGTGCTGTCATAACTCATTGCAGTCTCAGGCCTGAGTGATCCTCCTATTTCACCCTCCTGAGTAGGTGAGATTAGCATATGCCACCATGCCTGGCTAATTTTTTTATTTTTTGTGTAGATGGGGTCTTGCCATGTTCAAGTTGGTTTCAAACTCCTGTCCTCAAGCCCCTTGGCCTCCCAGAGTGCTAGGATTACAGGTGTGAGCTACCATGCCCAGCTGAGCATTTTAAAAAAATACTGGTCTTTGTACATGAATCGTTACTATTTGATTCTAAGCCTTATGATTGATAATCCCTAAAATTATTTATAAAATTTTAAGTGTGTCAGAGTCATTGAAATGGAGGAAGGAGGTTGGTCTTGAGGTTGTTTTAACTATAGCTTCCTAATGGTCATGAGCAGGTTATTTAGCTTTTGAAGCGTTTGTTCCTTCTTCTGTCAAATGAAGGTGATAGTTGCTTTGTTTTAAAAGAGTATGCTTTTCAAATGTGATCATTCTTGAAAATGTAGATTAAGAAGCTTTTTAGAGGCCAAGCGCGGTGGCTCACGCCTGTCATCCCAGCACTTTGGGAAGCCGAGGCAGGCGGATCACGAGGTCAGGAGATCGAGACCATCCTGGCCAACATGGTGAAATCCCATCTCTACTAAAATACACACACACAAAAATTAGTGGGTCGTGGTGGCACACGCCTGTAGTCCCAACTACTCTGGAGGCTGAGGCAGGGGAAACACTTGAACCCGGGAGGCGGAGGTTACAGTGAGCCAAGATCATACCCACTGCCTGGCGACAGAGCGAGACTCCGTCTCAAAAAAAAAAAAAACTTTTTAGAAACTTTGTATTGGAAAATTTTTAGTGTGTGAATTCGTTCTGAATATGTGAACTCCATTTGACATGGACAATAGATCTTAATAGTTTGTGGTACGTTATTCAGTGTATTAATCAAAAGTCAAATCTCTTTTGTAATTTGCTGTATCAGACCTGTTGTGTTAATCTGATCTATGGCAAGTGAATCATAAGATTGACCTGAAAGGAAAAGAGATTTTTAGGGGACATAGAATCATATTGGATAAGATTATTCCTATAGTTCATTTTCAGGAAATCTGAACAGGAATCTCGTGTAAGGAATCACATGTGATTATAGAAGACAGTCTGATGTAAGACTTTATTTATTAAGGTCTGTATCTGTGCTTCAAGTAAGAGCATAGAGGTAGTATATGAGCCCTGAACACTCATACAAGAAGGATACAATTTTTCTTGAAACTGTTGGCTGGACAGTGTAGTCCCTGTAGGACAGTCTAAAGCTGTGACTCTTAACAGTTCATTGTGTTCCAGAAGTTCATCTGTACCCCTCAGGATCAATTGAGGTTAGTCTAGCACAGACTTTAGTTATAAAAACCAAACATGAGAAAAATTTTTTGACCTATCTCTTCATAGCATGCAGGCTTGGTAGGTCTTTTCTAGTTCTGGATGTGTGCCCGTTGTATATACTTTCAGCAATTCAGGATGTTCCTTTTCATGTTTAAGACAAGCACTCTTGCACACAAATTACACAGCTGTGGGCTGAATGAAGATGCTACCATTGCTGTGCTTCTACACAGATTCTTTTCGTGTACTGACTTCTGTCTCATAGCAGAAGGGATGGCTTATCCATTTCAAGCTTCTGTTAATAGTTTGTCTTAGAATTGCCTTTGTGTACTGTAGCCAACACCCCAACTCATATATTTTTATAATCTTTGTGATGCAGAATAAATTCTGAATCTTTCCACCTCCAAATTAAATATACAAATACTGAAAATAAAATACCATGTATTCACTATGGACATATGTCACATTTTGTCGCTTTCTTGCACTCTTGTTCCCTCTCTAAAGCTCATGTTAAACTCATGTTCTTTATTTTCTTCTCAGATGATTCCTTTAGCACTGCACGTAACAGTACAGGAATTTCTTCCTTGCATACTTCCAATAAATACTTTTCTGTCTCTTAACAGATGTGAACCATAATGCTGTTCTTTAGAAAGCAAAGGATGAAGTGCACAGCAGTATTTTCTATATAAAGCTAATGGGTCATAAGGGGAAATAGGAGTTATTTCCAGCTTGTTTATTGTCTTAATACATTTTTCCTCAGAATTCTATTTATTGTGCCTCTGTGGTTATATGCACCAATATTGATAACCTTACAATGTGCTATAAATAAGGATATTTATATTATCTTTGTTAAATATTTTAAGTTTTTGTTTTGGGAATGGAAAAAATCTTTTGTGCACCTATTGTATGTGATATGTATACTAATGGATAAATCCTATTTCACACAACGATTAATTGGGTAACGTTTTTCTTTCCTAGTTTTCTGAAGTCAGCAGTCATGTTGTGTGTTGGTGATTGAAAATATGCTCTTTAGGCTGGGCACCTTGGCTCACGCCTGTGATCTCAGCACTTTGGGAGGCTGAGGCATGCCGATCACCTGAGGTCGGGAGTTTGAGACCAGCCTGGCCATCTTGGTGAAACCCTGTCTCTCCTAAAAATACAAAAATTAGCTAGGCGTGGTGGCACACATCTGTAATCCCAGCTACTCGGGAGGCTGAGGCACAAGAATCGCTTGAACCTGGGAGGCAGAGGTTGCAGTGAGCCGAGATCGTGCCATTGCACTCCAGCCTGGGCAGGCGACACTTTATCTCAAATAGCAGATTTTCTTTTCTTTTTTTCTTTTTTTTTTTTTTTTTAAGATCATCCAAATTCAGTTTCTAGGAATTATAAAGTTTTCCTAATTACTTAAGCTGCTTCATTCTCATTCCCTTTTTTAACACATTTTGCCATCTCTGTAACATGTTGAACATGTTTAAAGAATAGAGTGGGAGAATAGGAAGTTACGTGGATAAAGTTTGGTGACTAAGGTAGGAATACATCCTGCTTCACAGAATGGGAATATTTCTGAAAAGTTGACGATAGTATCGAAGAACGCTTAAGTGTAGTGTATTAGAAGAACTGAGCTAATTTTGATCTTTTATACACATAAAGCAACATTTATGCATTTCAAATAATGTATATTTCTTTAAATTTATTGCTCAGTGTACTGTATTTCAAATATTGTAAAAATGAAAAGATCTTGTGGTCTTATTAAACTCAGTATGGGATAAGTCCTCCCCACCTTCCCATTCTTATTTCCTCTTTTAGGCTGAATGAAAGGTGGGGGAGTGAATTTAAAAATAGATGGATCTCAACTGGAGAATAGGTTGGTCACGTCTCAACTGATGTTAAATAATTTCTTAAATCCTGGATTGAAAATTGTAAGAGAACAGTAAATGTTTGCTCTCAGTTCATTTTTTTATTTTGTTTTTTCATGTACAGTTTTAGGAGGAATGAACTACTTTCTAGTTCTTTCAGGCCTGCTTTTAGATATCTGCTGTGGGGACAGTCCTCTACACTCAGAACTGAAAGTAATTTTAAATAGTGATAGGCAGAACTAGGGGTCAGTTTTACTGCCTATGCCTGTGCTAAATTTGACATGGCATTCCTAGGAGGGGAGGGGGAGTGAGGGCGGTGCACACATTGTCCATATTGCTAGTCAGTACCAGATTTCTCTCTTAAATGGTCAGGATCTAATTCCCCAAAGTGCTGTTCCAGATAACCTAGTATCTGTCCAAAATTGCCCTGCTACAAGAGTGTATATATTATATATGTATTTTATATGTGTGTGTGTGTATATTATATGCATTATATATATATATATACACACACACACACGTATTTATTTTATTTTTTCCTGAGATAGAGTCTCACGCTGTCGCCCAGGCTGGAGTGCAGTGGTGCGATCTCATCTCACTGCAGTCTCCGCCTCCTGGGTTCAAGCGATTCTCCTGCCTCAGCCTCCTGAGTAGCAGGGACTACAGGCGTGTGCCACCACGCCCGGCTAATTTTTGTATTTTTAGTAGATACAGGGTTTCACCATGTTGGCCAGGCTGGTTTCAAACTCCTAACCTCATGTGATCTGCCCGCCTCGACCTCTGAAAGTACTGGGATTAAAGGCATAAGCCACCACACCAACCCTATTACATTCTTACTAAAAAGTTTGGTGGTTTTGTTTTGTTTTGTTTGTAGAGATGAAGTTTCACTATATTACCCAGCCTGGTCTTGACTCCTGGGCTCAAGGGATCCTCCTGCCTTGGCCTCCTAAAGTGCTGGAATTATAGACATGAGCCACTGCGTCCAGCCTGTATCATATTTTTATTCTGACATCTTTTCTAATTTTTTTTAGTGAAGTAGGGAGGTTTATATTAGATGATCTTCCAAGGTAAATATCAGCTTGGACATTATATGCTAATGTGTCTTTTGTTTGTTTTTAAAATAAGTGTATATGTTTTAATTGTAAAGTTTTAAAAACATCCAGAAAACAACATAGCAAATGCCCATTTATCCACCAGCTATAAATGTAAATTATGTCCATTTTTATCCCTTGGGGGAAAGGATGCCAGTTACATAATCACTTTTAACAACCCCAACTGTTCAAGTCCTGTTACCCCTCTCTACACAAAGTAACAACTGTCTTGAGATTCTTAAGTATATTTCACATCCTTGTTTTATACTTTTACTATACATGTGTACATGTATCTATAAGTGATATGTGGTGTTGGTTTTTGTATTAAATTTTTACAGATATGTATAGCACTGTCTTTCAATAGCTTGATTTTTTTAAACTCAGTATCAAGGTTTTGAGGTGTATATGTTGATGTATATAGATGTAGTTTTTTCAGTTTCACTGTTGTCTGGCACTTCATTTTATGCATAGATAAAATGTATCCCACTATTGATGGATATTTTGAGTTGTTTTCTTTTTGCTATTATAAGCAATGCTGCAGTGTTTATTTTTATTTTTATTTATTTATTTTTTTTTGAGACGGAGTCTCGCTCTGTCGCCCAGGCTGGAGTGCAGTGGCGCGATCTCGGCTCACTGCAAGCTCCTCCTCCTGGGCTTACGCCATTCTCCTGCCTCAGCCTCCCGAGTAGCTGGGACCACAGGCGCCCGCCACCTCGCCCGGCTAGTTTTTTGTATTTTTTAGTAGAGACGGGGTTTCACCGTGTTCGCCAGGATGGTCTCGATCTCCTGACCTCGTGATCCGCCCGTCTCGGCCTCCCAAAGTGCTGGGATTACAGGCTTGAGCCACCGCGCCCGGCCTGCAGTGTTTATTTTTACATGAGTGTATGTGCAGGTGTTTTGGAAAGAACCGTAGAAGTGAAATTGCTGGTTACTAGATATTGGTAAATTCTTTTCTTAAATGGATATGCCAGTGTGTAGTTTGTCAGCATTATGTGGGCATTTCTAGCATCCTCACCTTATACTGTTTATTGAATTCTGAGTCGTATTTATCTCAACTGAAATTAGGTAATTTACTTATTCCTGTATTTGATAGTTCTGTGAGAACAGTAAATGTTTATCATCTGTCATTCTTTTTTTCATGCCCACATTCAGTTATTTGTAAGTGCTGAATAAGTATTCATCTACAGATTGATAAGGATCAGTTCCTTTTTCCCCCAACTAGAAATGTTACTCCAGTTGATAATAACAGCTCAAAAGGAAATGTAAGGCAGAGGTGAGAGAATCACTTGAGGCCGCGAATTGGAGAACAGCCTGGGCAACAAAGTGAGACCTTATCCCTATGAAAAATAAAATTAGCCCAGCTTGGGAGCCTGAGGTGGGGGGGGATTGCTTGAACCCTGGAGTTCCAGGCTGCAGTGAACTATTATCACACCACTGCACTCCAGCCTCAGTGACAGAGACCCTGTCCCTTAAAAAAAAAGAAAAAAATTATAACCAGGCTAGGCCACATTGAAGTATTTTGTAAGACATTAATAGAAGACTAAATGTTCTCGTATGTTTACTATTTATGTTAAGTACGTATGGTTTTTAGAACAACAGTTTTCTATCAAGTGTGGTCTAGTTCACTTAGAATTAGATGGGGTCGATTTTTTGAAAAGCATTTTGAAGTTAAATTAGAAGCTAATGTTTTTTTGTTACTAAATCAGTTTTCGTTTTATGAGTTTACATGCTACAGGCATGTTTACAGGCAGATGAATGTAACAGATTAAACTTGAAATTATGTAGCTATGATTCCTTCAAGGAAAAACCCACCTACCTTTAGTTCTTTCAGTATGTTGCATTATAAGTCTTTTGTGTGTGCATATATAGCAGGCATAAATTGGCATAATTCTAGGTTTAATTTTAGGCTAGGCACTATGGAAGTTTGAACTCTAATTATAGTGTAAAAATAACCCAGAGGAAAATTTCAGAATAATAAATCATTGGGACTATATGGTACAGATGTCTCTTTTCAGATTGTAGAATTGTTGACCAGTAGGAATGTTTTATGATTAAAAGCCAGGAAATTAAAGTAATTCTGATGATTTGGTATTTCTAAAGATTTTCATAGATGACAGTTGAGAACTACTCTCAGATGAGATTCTTCCATTGCTGGTAAGTCATGTAATAAAACACTTAAGTAAATGTATTTTAATGGGGAATAACATTTTAATATTGGCACATCGTGAGTCTACCTTCTGTAGTTAGTAGGTAAATAAGAAATAAGCATGCCTTATTTAAAAAAAAAAAAAGTCAAAGAACGCAAGGGAGGGGAGAGCCAAGGTGCACATTAGAAGGAGATTATAGTACTCTTCCAGTGCACAGTGGATGTGTTGTGATACCACAGTTCTATGTATGTATGACTGTATAGCCCAGATTTACCAGCATGGGCTCAGTTTTAAATATTAGGTTAGTCCCATAAATCAAGACAAGTTCCTAGGAATTCTAACATTTTTACATTTCCAAAAGACAGCCTCTTGTATTTTGTGGTAGTTGCCCCACCATCCCTCAAATATTGGTGTGTAGAATCTATTTTTGAGGATGAGGAAATATAGAAAAGAAAAATAAAAAGCTATTTTTTTTTTAAGTATAAGAAGAAATGAAATGTTTCTCTTCCCTTCATAGCCAATTCTAAAACTTAACAGTTGTTAAATGTGTTTAAATGTAGGGGGAAAGAAATGCTTGGAAGGAAATTACCAATCAAATATAAAATGTAAGACAGCTGTAAAGGTACTGATATACATACAGCTTTTTTCCTTTTGGGGAGGCGGTGTTTAAAAAAAAATCATACCAAACATATTCTCTAACTTTCAAAACTATTAATAGCTTTATTGAGATAATTCACATACTATAAAATTCACCCTTTTAAAGTTTTTAGTATATTCACAGTTGTGCGGCCATCACCACTATCGAATTTTAGAACGTTTTCATCATCCCCAAAAGAAATCTTAACCTGTTAGCAGCCATTCCCCATTCTTCCCTTTCCTGGCCCCTGGCAACAACTAATCTGCTTTGTCTCTATGAATTTATTTATTCTGGACATTTCATATAAATGGGAATCATACACTATGTGTCCTTTTGTGTACAGGTTCTTTTACTTACCATGGTATTTTCAAGGTATATTCATGTTGTGACATGAATACTGTTGCAAAGAACGTTTATCTGCAAGATTTTATGTGAACATATATATTCAGTTCTCTTGGCTATATATCTAGGAGTGAAACTGCTGGGTTCCTAGGGTAACTCTGTGTTTAACATGTTGAGGAATTGCCAAACTCTTTTCCAAAGTGGCTGCCCTGATTTTGCAATTGCACCAGCAGTGTATGAGGGTTCTGATTTCTCTACTTCCTTTTAACACAGCTGTCCTTTTTATTTCAGCCATTCTTGTGTGTGTGAAGGATCTTTGTGGCTCTGATGTCCATTTCCTTGACAACTTACGGTGATGAACGTCATTTCATATGCTGATTGGCCATCTTCGGAGAACTATTTCTTTTGCCATTTTAAATTTTTGTTATTGTTGGCTTGTACGAGTTTTTGAAATATATTCTGGGTACAAGTCCCTCATCAGATATGTGATTTTCAAATAATTTCCCCCATTTTATGGATTGTCTTTTCATTTTCCTTTGAAGCACACAGTTTTTAATTTTGGTGAAGTCCATTTTTTTTTTCTTTTGTTGCTTGTTCTTTTGGTGGTGGTATCTAAGAAACCATTGCCTAATCCAAGATCGTAAAGATTTATACCTGTTCTCGCCTAAGAGTTTTACAGTTGTATCTCTTATATTTAGGCCTATTATCTGTTCTGAGTTAACTTTTACGTAAGGTGTGAAGGGGAGATCCAATTGTACTCTTTTACAAGTAGCAATTCAGTTGTCCCAGCACCATTTGTTGAAAAGTATTCTTTCCCCACTGAATTATCTTGGCGTCATTGTGAAAATTTAATTGACAAAATCTAATAATTTATTTCTGGACTCTGAGTTATATAGTCCATTGATACGTATGTCTGTTTTTTTGGTAACACACACTCTTGATTACTGTAGCTTTGTAGTAAGTCTTGAAATCAGGAAATGTGGGTATTCTCACCTACTCTTTTTCAAAATTGTTTTGGGTCTCTGGGTTTCTCAAATTTCCATGGAATTTTAGTGTTAGCTTGCAAGAAATGAAACTGGGATTTTGATAGGACCTGGATTTGTGTTGAATCTGTAGGTCTATTTGGGAAGTTTTGCTACCTTAATACTGTCTTCTCATTCATGAGCATGGGACATCTTTCCATTTATTAAGGTGTTCTTTAATTTCTTTCATGTTTTGTAGTTTTCACTATACAGGTCTTGTACTACTTTTATTACTTTAAAAATTTATTTCTAAGAATTTTATGTTTTGATGGTATTGCAAATTGTATTTTTAAAAAATTTCATGTTGTTAATTCCTTGTGTACAGATTTTTGTGTACTAAAACTTGTATTTCATGTAACTTATTTTTTTCTCTTAACTATGTTATAAGAATCTTTCAAATGGTTGGCTGCATACACATCCATCTGGTTGACTTAGTAAACATTTCTTGAATTCCTACTGTGTAGTGGGCATTTTTTTCTAGGAGCTGGTGGAGACAGCAGTGTATAAAACCCACTCAATCCTTTGCTTTCATGGCACTTTAATACTAAAAAGAGAGATCATAAAGATAGGTAAAATATATGTTACATAGTGCTAAGGAGAAAAAACAAATAAGGGAAGTGTTTGTAGGTGAAAGGGTAATGGGAAATTTTAGATAGGGTAGGTAGAGAAAACTTCACTGAAATGGTAACTTGGGTGAAGAACTGAAGGAGATGAGAGAGCTAGCCATGTGGATATTTGGGGGAAGAGCATTTCAGCCAAAGGGTGTAGTGAATAGGGAAACCCCAAAGTGAGAGTGCCTGATGTGTTTGAAGAACTCGAGGTGTGGCCATTGTAGCTTTAGAAAAGTAAATGATGGGAAATAAAGAGACAGATAATGGAGGGTACAGATATTTTGATCATAATAAGGTGTTTGATTTTTACCATTGAAGGAGATGGGAAGCTCTTGGAAGTCTTTGAGCAGAGTAGTGAAAAAGTATGACTTAGGTTTAGCAAGATCACTCTCGTTGCTGTGTTAAGTGTAGACTGAAAAGGGGGACAAGGGCAGAAACAGAGCAATTGGTAGAATACAGATTAAGAGGTGACTGAAACGGACAGAGTGGTCAAAGTGAGGGTGGTGAGAAGTGGTTGAATTCTTGATATATGTCGAAATAGAGTCCATAGGATTTGGTAGTAGACCAGATGAAAGTGGGAAATAAAGGGAGAAGTAAAAGATAATGCCAAAGTTTTTTGACCAGAGCAGCTGAGAGAATGGAGTTGAATAATTCTTATAAATGATTGCATTAAATCTGTGCATCTTGTCACATGCCCACTTAACTACAGGTAATTTTACCATATAAGCTTGTGGCGGGGGAAAGAAGAAAAACAAAAAAGATAGGAAGGAAAAGCATGTTTTAAAATGTAATAAATTAGGCCTTAATGAAAAATTGTCCTTGAGAAACCTGAGATGGAATACTCTAAAGCTGATGTGTTCTCTCAATCTTTAGAACTGAACTAGGAATTAACTCTTGAGAGTTCATGATAGGTTATGAAACCCTTTGCCTGTTGTGGAAATTAGGTTGTTTTCAGTATTTGCTTTTGCAAATGATGATACCTGTTATTTTTTCTGTAAGGTAGATTTCTACAAATAAGATATTTTAGACCATGTCAATCTAAAAATGTGATAGATTCTGCCAATTACCTTTTAAAAAATAATTTTAGCAAGTTTCATTCCTTAAAATATATTAGGGACTGCTCATTTACCTTGTTTTGATTTATGTATATATAAAATCTGTGTAAATCTTTATAAATAGCCTGGGCAATTGTCTGGTTTTTTGGTCCATTTCTATTGTGGTGTTTGTTTTTTAAATTTGTAAGCATTCTTTATTTATCATTTAATTCTTTGTTACATTTTGCAAATATTATCTTATTACTTATCTTTAATTTTATAGTATCTAGTCATGTGAAATTTTAAAGTTTTTATGTAGGCAGATCTGTCTATCTTTTATAGCTTCTGGGTTTCAGCATGCTAACAAAGATGATATAAATATGATCTCATATATATATTACAAAAACTTTTTAGAGATAGGATGTCACTCTGTCACCCAGGCTGGAGCAACCATAGCTCCCTGCAACCTCAAACTCCTGGGCTCAAGTGATCCTCCTGCCTCAGCTTCCCCAATAGGTAAGATTACAGGCATGTGCCACTATAGCCAGTTGGGGTTTTTTTGGTTTGTTAGTTTGTTTTTTTGTAGAAAATGTATCTCACTGTGTTGCCCAGACTGGTCTTGAACTGCTGGCCTCAAGCTGTCCTCCCACATCAGCCTCCCAAAGTGCTGGGATTATAAGCATGAGCTACTATACCTGGCCAATCTCTTGTATTTTCTTCTGATACTTTTATGATTTTATTGACTTTAATTTATAAAGTTAGATCTGAACATTCAGCATAATTTTGGATATGGTATGATATGGTTTAGATCCGGATTGCATTTGTCACATGGTTTGGGAATTGTGTCTACCTTTTATTTTCTTCCACTCGGGTAGCTGACTGTCTTGTAAGGCATCGTGTCTCCACTGAAGATGCCACCTTCTTCTGTATTAGGTTCTCATAAACTTTGAAAAACATCAAGTTTATTGAGGTATAATTGATACACAATGAAATGCACCCATTTTAACTGTACAGTTTTATTGATTTTGATAAATATATACACTATCACTGCTACTACAGTCAAGCTTTAGGACAATTGAATTACCTCCAAAAAGTTCCTTCCTGTCTGTAGTCATTTCTCTCTCTTGGCCCCAGGCAACCACTGATCTGTTTATTAGTTTTGCCTGCTCTAGAATTGCATATCCACGGAATCGAGTAACATACACTCTTCCATGTCTGGTTTCTTTCACTTGGCATGTTTTTGAGATTCATCCAATTTGTGTTTATCACAGAGTTTTTGTTTGTTTGTTTTGTATTTTTAAATACAATATGAGTGTACCACAGTTCATTCATATTCTGGTGAACATTTAGATTGTTTTCAGTTTAGGCTGTTGTGAATAAAGGTATTGTTTTGTGTGCATGTCTTTGTGTGAACATATGTTTTCATTTTTCTAGGGTAAATACCTTAAATTGGAATTACTGGGTCACATGGGAAGTTTATGTTTAAATGTATAAGGAACTGCCAAACTATTTTCCAGATGATTATACTACTTTACATTCCCATCAGCAGTGTATGAGAGTTCCAGTTCTCCAAATGTCAGCATTTGATGTTCTCAGTCTTTAATTGCACACATTCTGAGAGGTGTGTAGTGGTATCCCATTGCAGTGTTTTTTTGTTTTTTTTTAATGGTAGTAAAATACACATACCAAATTTACCATTTTAACTGTTTTTAAGTGTATAGTTCAGTGACATAAAGTACATTCACATTATTGTGCAACCACCACCACTGTCCATCTCTGAAACTTTTTCATCCTCTCAGTCTGAAACTCTATCCATTGTCTTCATTGCCTACTCTCGCCATCCACCTGTAATCACTATTCTACTTTTTATGTGAATTTGATTCCTCCAGGTACTTCATATAAGTAGAATCATATGATTTTTGTCCTTTTGTGTCTGGCACATTTCATTTAATAGTAATAATGTCCTTGTGTTAGGCCATTCTTGTGTTGCCTTAAAGGAATATCTGAGACTGGGTAATTTAAAAAGAAAAGAAGTTTATTTGGCTCCTGGTGCTGCAGGCTGTACAAGCATGGCACCACCATCTGCTCAGCCTCTGGGGAGCCCTCATGGTGAGTTCACTCATGGTGGAAGGCAGAGGAGGAGCAGCCATGTCATATGGCGAGAGCAGGAGCAAGAGAGAGGGTGGGGAAGTGGCACACCCTTTTTAAACAACCACATCTCATGAGAACTCACTCTCTATCCCAAGAACAGCACCAAGCTATGAGGGGTTGCGCCTGTGACCCAGTTGCCTCCCACCAGACCCCACCCCCAACATTGGGGATTGTATTTTTAGCATGAGATCTGTACAGGACAAATATTCAAACGATATCAGTCCTGAAAGTTCATTCATATTGTAGCATGTATCCAAATTTGATTCTTTAAGGTTGAGCAATATTTCATTGTATGCATATATCACTTTTTGTTTTTTTTTTAAATTTATTTGTCAGTGGACATTTGGGCTGTTTGTACCTTTTAACTATGTGAATGATGCTGCTATGAACATTGGTATATAAATACCTGTTTGAGTCCCTTCTTTTAATTCTTTTGGTTATGTACTTAGGAGTGGAATTGCTGGGCCATATGGTAATTGTATGTGTAGTTTTTTTAGAGACTGCCGTACTGTTTTCCACAGTGACTGCACCATTTTACATTCCCACCAGCAGTGAATAAGGGTTCCAGTTTCTCTACATCCTCTACCTCTTTTCTAACACTTGGTAGTTTCTGCTTTTTTTTTTTTTTGGAGACGTAGCCTCTCTGTGTCTGCCAGGCTGGAGTGCAGCAGCGCGATCTCGGCTCACTGCAAGCTCCACCTCCTGGCTTCACGCCATTCTCCTGCCTCAGCCTCCCAAGTAGCTGGGACTACAGGCGCCCACTGCCATGCCTGGCTAATTTTTTTGTATTTTTGTAATAGAGACGAGGTTTCACCATGTTAGCCAGGATGGTCTCAATCTCCTGACCTCAAATGCACCCGCCTCGGCCTCCCAAAGTGCTGGGATTACAGGCATGAGCCACCACCTGGCCGGTAGTTTCTGTTTTTTTATTTAAAATAATTGCCATTCTAATGGGTGTAAAAAGTCATGGTTTTAATTTACATTTTCTTCATGACTGCCATTGAGAAGTTTTCTTCTTTGTGTGTCTGTTCAAATATTTTCACATTCTTTTCAGAACGTGTGTTCTTTGTCAGATAGATACATGTATTTCTTCTTTATCTTTACTAATTTTCTGTCCACTTACTAATTATCAAGAGAGGAATGTTGAAATCTTCAACTGTAATTTTGAGTTTATCTTCCTTCTGTTCTGTTCATTTTTGCTTCATATGCTTTGAAGCAAAATCTTGAAAGCTGTGTCATTAGGTGTGTTCACATGTAGGACTGTTAGGTCTCCTTGATTAATTGATGTCTTTATCATTATGAAATGTCTCTGTTTATCGCCGGTAATGTTCCCTATCTAAAGTCTACTTTGGTATTAGTGTATCCATTCCTTTCTTATGATTAATTTTTGCACATTGTATCATTTTGCTGTGTTTTTATTTTCAACTTATTGGTCATTTAATGTCTTTCTTTTAGATAGCGTATAGTTGCATCTTGCTTACAGATTGATTTTTTACGATCTTTGCTTTTTAATTTGATTAAGTCCGTTTACATTTATTGCAGTTGGCTGTATTGTGTTTACGACACTGTTTGTTTTCTATTTGTCTCATCTTTTCTTCCTTTTCTGCCTTCTTTTCGGTTAATGGAGCATTTTTGGAATTTTGTTTTGTCTCCATTATTAGCTTGTCCCTCTGTTTTTTCCCCCAGTGACACTTCTAGGATTAACAATATGCAACTTTAACTTACCGCAGTCTGCCTTCAGAAATATTATTCCTGTTAATGTATAATGTAAGAACTTTAGAATAGTATACATCCATTTACTCTCCCTCATTCGTTTTGGTATTGTGAGCTTAACATTTTACTTCTATATGTGTTATAGATTCCACAGTAGCATTTGAAACTATTTCTTTCAAAAGCCAGTTGTCTTACAAAGAACCTTAAAAACTAAGAATAACATTCCTTTCTATTTACCCTCTTATTTACCATTTTTATTTCTTTTCCTTTGTGGAGATTTCTTTCTGTAGATCCAAGTTTCTTGGTGTTATTTTCCTTCTACTTGAAAAAATTTCTTAAACATTTCTAAAGTGTAGGTCTACTGGCTACAAAATCTTTCAGCTTTTATTTGTATGGAAATGTCTTTATTTCACTCTTCAACATTTTATTGTACAATTTTTCAGGCCACAGAGACTTTAAAATAATTGTAGAATATAATTTCACAACTAACATTTTGTTATGTTTGTTTTTGTCTTCTATCTTGTCCATCTATCCATCCTCTCTTCAAGTGTCTTTTTTAATGCTTTTCAAAGTAAACTGCAGATGTTAGTATACCACACCCTTAACTTCAGCATGTATATTAACTAAAACTTAGTAGTTTAGTGTTTTTAACTACAATTTACTATGCTGTTCCAGTTATTTATTGCTGTGTAATACATTGCCCCAAACTTAGTGCCTTACATATCAGCAACTATTTATTTTGCTCATGAATCTCTCATTTGGTCAGGGATTGGCAAGGAGAGCTTGTCTTTGGCAATACATTGTAACAACTGTTTACATGGCATTTACATTGTATTTGGTATTATAAGTAATCTAGAGATGGTTTAACATATTTGAAGATGCATGTAGGTCATATGCAAATACTATGCCATTTTATATAAGGGATTCGAAGCATTCTTGGATTTTGGGATCCATGGGAGTGAGTCCTGGAACCAGTCCTCTGTAGATAGTTGAGGTACGACTGTAGTCTTTGGATTGAAAGAGTCACTAATTTCGCTCAGATTCAAAGAGAAGGGCCATAGACTCCACCACCTGATGAAAAGATAACAGTGTTACATTGTTAAGAGCATGTAGAATGGCTTCTGTTGTGACCATCTTTGGAAAATACAGTTGACCACATATACCATTTCATGAGCTGTGACAAATGCATACACTTTTGCCAGAAAGTTCTATCAGGGTACAGAACCTGCACCTCTTTCCAGTTATTCCTTCCCCCCACACCACCCATAGAACCTAACATTGTTCAGATTGTTTCATCTTAGTTTAACTTGCTTAGAACTTTATGTAAGCAGAGTCATACAATACTTATGTGTTGTAAAAAGTTTCTTTTTGCTCAGCATAATGTTTTTGAGATTCATCCATACTGTTGAATGTTTCAGTGGTTTGTGACTTCATCTATTAAGGGACACCTGGGCTGTTTTCAGTTCCTAGCTATTATAAATAAAGGTACAATGAACATTTGTGTGAAAACAGTCTCTGTGTGGACATATATGTTTCTTTTCTCTTGGTTAAATAGTTGATGTGTTTTTCTTTCAGCGTTTGTTTTTGATGAGAAGTCTGATTATACAGTCATGTGCCACATAATGACATTTCAGTCAACAAGAGATCATAGTTGACAATAGTCATTTAAGATTATACCACCATATTTTCACTGTACCTTTTCTAGGTTTAGATATATACTTACACTGTGTTACAGTTGCTTACAATATCAGTACAGTAACATGCTGTACAGGTTTATAACCTAGGAGCACCCAGGCTATACCATATATCCTAGTTCTGTAGTAAGCTATACCATCTAATCTAGATTTGTGTAAGTACATTCTGTGATGTTGCACAATGACAGAATCACCTAATGATGCCACCTAATGATACATTTCTCAGAATGTATCCGTGCTGTTAAGTGATGCATAATGCTAATTGTCTTTTCTTCCTGATACTAAGTCTTCTTTCCCTGGCTGCTCTTAAGATTTTTTCTTGTCACTTTTTGTTTCTGATGATGACCATGCTAAGAGTTGTGTTTTTTTTTAAATCTGTATATTTATGGTTTTCCTTAAATTTGGAAGATTGTTGCCATTGTTTCTTCTGTATATATATATGTATTTTTTACCACCTCTCCTCTTCTTTCATCATTTCCTCGTTTTCTGGGACTCCACTTACACATGTGTTAGACTGTTTGGTATTATCCACAGGTCATTAACGTCATATTCATTATTTTTCAGTCTTTTTATTTGCCTGTGCTTCAGTTTGCTTTGTCTTCTATTTTACTGTTTTTTCTCCTGCTTTGTTAAATAATTTCAGATATTTTGCTTTATATTTCAAGAAATTCCATTTGATTCATTTTCATCTTCATGTATTTTTTTGAAATCTTGAGCATATTTGTAATAACTGAAAATCAGGTTACCTATTGATTTCATGATTTTTTTCACTCTGAATTTGTTGGTTTTTTCTCTTGATTATGGGTTGTATTTTCCTAGTTTATTTTTATTTTTACATATTTAATGATTTTTTTTTTTTTTTTTTTTTTTTTTTTTTTTTGTTTTTTCCCTGTTTCCCTGGCTTTGGCGGGGTTGCCCGCTGTTGTAAGCTTCGCC